>NC_056743.1:1750974850-1751047350 GCF_019279795.1 Protopterus annectens
TGTAAGGTTTCTAAGATGTCTATTTTGCTGAAAGGCATTTTGAGTTCTGTTTTTATGCTACATTTTCCAGGCATTATCCCCTTTTGTCATTTTTTTTTGTTTGTTTCTTTTTCAGGCATGGTGCACGGTTCTACTTTACTCTTTTACAATGTACTGTTACCGGATTATTTAAGGTATGTAAGAATATATTATTAAAGTATTCTCCAGCAGTATCTAATGGCATTGTTCTAAGTACATACCCGTTATATTGTTTTGGTGTTTCTCTTTGCTGAAATTGGTTGTATTTCATATCTGATTATAGATAAGTGTATCTAGGTTATGGTGAGTTCTAATGGCATATGTTGGCATGCAGTCACTTATGCTGTCTGATAGGCAGCCTACTTTTGTCAGTTTATCTGGTTTGTTTGTAAGAATGCAATCTAATGTTGAGTGTCTCCCTGAAGTTTTATTGACTCTAGTAGGTATGGTTATTAACTGTCTGAAGTTGAATAAGTTTATGGATTCAGTGGGGGTAGTAGAATTCATGTGTTGTCAGTCTACATTTAAGTCTCCAAGTATTATAGTTTCCTGGTTAATTTGTTGGGATATCCAATGCAGGATGCTTTCAGCAGTATCAATGTTATCCCCCGGTGGTATATAAATTGCTGTTCCTATTTTAAGAGTGTTATTAAAAGTTCAGCATTGTTAAATGTGGGTGTTTCCTGTGGAAATAAGGTGATGGTTAGGGAATATTTATAGATGATTGCTACACCACCTACACACTTCTTTTGTATGTCATGCCTGACTCTCTATTCATCATTTTCATCTTATTTCTCACTTCTCTCCTCCCTAGCAAATAACCTCTTCCCCACATGTTTACCTCGCTCTCTGTCATCCTTCTATTATCATTATCTCATTTCAAACCATGCTCCCTCTGCCTCACATCGATCCTGCTTATGTACCTCTCTTTACTTACCTCCTATCATACACTAATTTTTCACATTCATCCCCAACCTACACCTCTCCTATACTCCACAAGAAACCCTCCCTGCCCTTCCTAATTTGCCACTCTTTCTTTAACTCTTACTTCACACATCTCATCAAAATAAACATTTTCTCTGTCTCTATCACATCCTTCAAATCTAAATACAAACCCACTGGCTTTTACCTTTATGCAAATAAACCTTCCCTTTCTTCTGACAATATGCTATCATCCAGCGACATCCACCCCAACCCAGGCCCATCTAGCCCAATCACAACAAACACCTGTCTCACTAAACATCTCTCTATCTTTGCTATTAACATACAAAGTCTACCTATTAAAGTTACAGAACTACACTTCTGGATCACCCATCAATCACCACACATCTTGGCCCTATCTGAAACTTGGCTAAAACCACATATTTCTAACACTAAAATACTACCTCACCACATATTTCTAACACTAAAATACTACCTCTCCACTACAACATCTATTGCCAAGACAGAACCACCAAAACAGGTGGAGATGCAGCAATTATGCATTCTGAACACCTTAACCTATCCCCCGCCAATATCTTTGCTTAACTTTCAACCAGATGAACTACTACTTCTAAACTGTCACCTCAACCCCCATAAGAAATTTGCCATTGCCTCTATCTTTATCCCACCTGGAAACAACATTCCCATCCTCAAAGCTATTCTAGCATGGATTTCTATTAATATCCCTTATGAGACCTTACTACTAGTAATTATTGTAAATATTGTAAATATTGACTGGCAAAAACTATCCTCTACCTCTCCCTCCCTTCAAATCAACCTATGTAGCTTCCATCAATTTATCACAACTCCTACCCGCTTCAACAACAACAATACCCAAGGTACCATCTTAGACTGGATTCTTACCTCTGACCCCACCCTATATCATGACCCCAGAGCCCTGCCCAACTGTCTAAGTGACCACCTCCCTATCCAAGTCCAACATTACTCTTCTCAAAAACCTAAATTCCACCATTTTAGACAGTGTCACAAGCTTTCTCCTTTCAATCCTGAAACCTACAATAAAAGGCTCACTTCTATAAACTGGAGCTTCCTTAAGTACCTCCTTCTTAATGAAGCCGTTCTACACTTTACTCACATTTTTCTTGATATACTTCACTCTTCAGCTCCTCTTAGAAATGTGAGAATCAAAGCCAGCTACTCACCTTGGCTCACCAAAAACACCCCATCTCTCATGAACGAAAGAGACAAAAACTGGAAACAATGGCTAAAAACTAAAATCGGCAACATTCCTACAAAAATATAAAGAACTACAAAAGCTAGCAAAAACAGCAATTAACAAAGACAATAAAACTTACTTTTATAATCCTAGTTTACCCAAGAGTCTAACCCCAAAATATTCTGGCATACCATCAATAAAATCTTAAATCCAGGTCAACCTACTACCCCCAACCCCTACCCTAATAATTCTCCCTTAGAAACTGCCACCTTACGTAATACGCACTTCATTGAATCTATTCAAAAACTTACCCAACTTTCCCAAAGCCATAACCACCCTCACACCACTCACTACACATGCAACACAACCCTTTTCTCCCTTAACTCAGTCTTCAAATCCTACATCAAGTCACTTCTACTAAAACTGAAACCTTGTTCTCTCTCTACCAATAACCTCCCTCCCCTCTTTCTTAAACTATCTGCTCATTCCATACCCTATCCTATCTCTATCCTAATAAATAGATCTATCCAAGAGTCTACTGTCCCCGACATCTGGAAATCTTTCTACACCATTCCGCTTCACAAAGGAGGTAACTTCACTGAGCACTTTAACTACAGACCCATTGCCATTCTATCTCCTCTATCCAAATCCTCAAAAAATGTATTCACAATCAGCTTTTAACTCACCTTATTAAAGAAATTCTTCTAACCCCGACTCAACATGGCTTTAGGCCACACCATAGCACCTCCACTGCCCTCCTATCCTTCACTCACACTGTTGCTGTAGCCAGGGACAAAACCCTCGTGTCTTGCCTCTTTCTCGACCTCTCAAGTTTCTGTTACTGTCTACTATTCCAAGCTACTTACTAAGCTTACTGACATTAATCCCCCCCCCTCTACTATTCACTGGCTCTCAAGCTATCAAATAGGCTCCAGTCTGTCAGATGGCAATCTGCTTGCTCCCCTTTCCTACCTATCCAAACTGGTGTCCCTCAAGGCTCAATCCTTGGCCCCCTCCTTTTCAACATCTTCACCAATCATCTTTACTCCTCCTGCAACACCTCCTCCCTCATACATTATGCATTATGCCAATGACTCTGCTTTTAGGTCTTGTGCTGACAACATCTCTAAACAAATTTCTATCACCCAAAACTCCTTCTCATCTGTGGAAAAATGTCTCACAGAGCATCAACTTATATTCGACCCCAAAAGAACCAAGCTCCTACTATTTCACTCCAAAACTCTCCACCACCTGAAATCCACCTTTACTATTTCTTCACTAGATAACACTCTCATCAAAGCTGAGCCTCACACTAAGTTACTGGGTACAATAATTGATGACAAACTCAAATTCAACATCCATATCTGACACTTTATCAAAACAACTAACTTGAAACTGGGTCTTCTCTACAGGAAATAAGAAATTTCTTGCTCCCAACCCCAAACCCGCCCTTGCCCAAGCCTGTCTCCTCTCTATGCCTCCACTATCCTAACTCACCTCCAGTCAAACCTTCTCTCCAAACTAGAACAAGCTTACAATAACATAGCCAGATTCGCCAGTAACCAACCTTATAAATCCCATCATTCCCTTGCCCTGAAACTGCTTCAATGGCTAGAATTTCCCCAGCTCTTACTACTTGCCCAGCTGCATCTGATACACTCTCTACTCAATAAACTGCTAGCCTGCCCATTGCTCTCTAACTTAATATCCCCTTATAACCCAACCTGGTCTCTTCGCAGTTCCGACCAGCACCTTCTACTTCTAGACATCTATAAACCCAACAAAATGTATGGTAAACTCCTCTATAAACACTCTGTGTCCCTTGTGTGGAATAGGCTACCACCTCACATTTGTAGCATCACTAGTTCCAGCTGCTTTAAAACTGAAGTCAAGCACTACTTTCTGAACTCAAAAGCCTGCCCTTGCCTAAATCCTCCATAATCTACATTTTCCTTTCTTTTCACTACCTGTCTACATCTAATAATTCAATGACTAATCTGCTCACTAGACAATACATTATGCTACTTGGGTACGATATGTCATTATTGTAAATACTTAAATGTACTAGTTGCATTTACTTCATGTTGTTTTATGTTTAGTACAGTTATTATTTTCACCTGATTACTACATATGTAATTTTTGCTTATGTTGTTTTGCTGTACTGTTTTTCTTGGGTTTTGCATATTGCCTACTATGTTATCTTTTTATGTTTGTATTGCTGGAGCTTTTCTGTACTGCAGTGGTGGTGCTGCGGTAGCATTGTCGCCTCACAGTTAGACGTTGCCCGTTCGATTCTCAGAGCATCTTCTGTGTGGCAACATGCATGAATGGGCGTTCCTTCATTGAAGGTTGTGCGTTAGGCCCGGCAAGCCAGCACATAAAAATCTACTGCCAATCATTAGCGGACCGGAGTTCTGCTGTGGCGACCCCTAACCAGGAAAAGCCGAAAGACACAACAACAACATTGCTGGAGCTTTTCTCCTCTGGTTTCCACTGAAAACGGGCCATTGGCTCAGATGGACTAATCCTGTGAATAAATGTTAAATAAATAAATATCCATCTGAAGAATTCAGGAATTTGTGGAAATGTGTACAAAGTAAAGCCATCAAGCTCCCCATGTTGAAAGCTTTGCCCCCCACCACCACCTACACTTGTATAGTCTCACTTTGAGGCTGCTCCAACTCACAGACAGTGAGATTGTTATAGGGATGTAAATAATGATTATGCTTTCTCCACCACTCTTCAGCCTTTTGAGTATACTGGATATTTTACTCATTGCGATAGTAAGCAGCGAATGCACAGCTGCCAAGGAAACAACGACTGGAGGAAATGCAGCTCATGTAATTTAAGATCAAGAAAAAGAGCCTAAGCATTTTATGGTAAACCTTTATGCACCTACTCCTATTTTATTTTCATTCCTTCCTTCACATATTTTTGCTTGGAGTTGCCAAAATTTGCATAAACATATGGTTCATGCTTCATTCCCATAGTGTGTGTCCAGCCTATGCTGATCTGCACAACATAACCTTAAACAAAGATGTGACAGACTAGACAGCAGCTTTATGATGTGCAGTTGTGCTTTAACTGTACACAGGCTTGGTGCTGATACTTCTCTACATACAGTAGCGGCACCTGGTTACACTGCAGCGTGAGTCTGAGAGCATGACATGGTGTTGAAATAAGTATCATGGCTCCTAGTTAGACTACAGTCTCAATCTGAAAGCTTGACATGCCTCTGGAAATAAGTAATATGGCTGCTCCTGCTGAATTAAGATGACTTGTCAAGAATACTCTGCCTACCCAAAGCCTTTAATGACTTGTGTGACAAGACAAGATGTGGTTTCCCTGAAGAGTTAGGATTCTGTATATACTGGAAAACGTTGGATATTTTAATTTCTGAGTTGTGTCCCTCAGACATTTTTCACACATTGTTTAACAAAGTACTAGACATAAGCCTTACACAACAGTTTGATTTGGTATATCTAAAGTTTATCTAGTAATTGACCCTAAGTACTGCTTTCAATTCTTCCACTCATTTACTCTTTTGATGTAGTGATACAACAAACAGAGCTCAGCATCTTAGTTAAGATAGGAATCTCCTACACATTATTTTGCTATGATTACATTTCTTCTATAAAGCAAAAATGGCTTTAAGGGCTCTAGTTGGCAGGTTGCCACATTAAACGTGGTCCGTGGAGGTATCATGTGATTAGTATGTCAGCAGTATGAGTACATTTTACAGTGGGAACACTTCCAAAAAAGAGTTTGTAACCTAGTATGATGACATTTCTAGAATGGCAAACCTTGGGCTGTAAAATGAAGTGTTTTATATTCTCTGTAAGCAATATTTAGACAGTGTCACTTCCAAAACATGCTGTTAACTGAAAACATTGCAAGTGCCTTGATAGGGAAAGTTATCAGCTTTAAATCAAGATGAGTTATGTCATCATAAAATGGATGTAGCTGTTTAGTTACTACACTGGACCCACCTACTAATTACAGCAAACAAAACTGGATATGTAGCACACATTAAAACATTGTCTCCATAAGATTAGAAAAGAAGGAGACAAGGAATAAAAAAAGACATTTCAGTTTACTTTATATTTATGACACTACTGAATATTATTAATACAATAGGCTCCATTCTCATATTTAGTTTTTCTATCAGTTGCACACACATGGAGATACCAATATGCTTCAACAGTTAAAAAAATAATTACTAAGAGCAGGAAAATAATAATCTATAGTCTGTCAGGGAAAGGCAATTGTATTTTAACCAACATTATTAGCTTAGAAACTGGATGCATTTACTGAGTATGCAGCTATCTGATACCACCTCTGAATGATACTGCTCTTCAAGAGATGCCTGAATTAGAAGGCTGAAAGTTGTAATGTGTAGTCTCACCCATTCATTTAAGGACATTGGTAAGAAAAGCTGAGCCCTGCGGACAAAGCAGAGAGTAGTTTCTAGTGTCCTAACAAATAAGAGGTCATCACGGTATAAGCTTTAGGTATTGAAATGTATGTGAAAGTATTTGTAATAAAGGACAGGATTACAGTATTTTCAGAGACTTACTATATTTGTTGGAGACTCACAGTCATCTTTGCAGGCTTTACCAGTAAACTAAACAGAATGCCAATCTATCATGTGTGGTCCATAACTTGTGCAGTAATCCTTTAAGCAATGTAGCTTGAGCTCGTTTCTTGTTTGCTGTTCATTTTTTACTTTGATCATGTTTTCCCCAGGAAACAAGTAGATAGTTGCTGTCAGGCAGCAGTTTTTTTGGATAAGAAACATTTTTACAAGTGGGGGTATCACAGAGATTGCTACTTTCAGCATGTTACTTGGTACTTTAATAAAGGTGAATATAAATTATAATTAGAACTGCAGTGTAAGGAGAAGTGATTTGAGTTGAGTGCTGCTTATTTCTTTATACTTGATTTTGACTGGCATTCCAGTGATGTATTTAAAAAGTAGTTTATTTTTTCATGCCTCACAACCTTTTTGTTTCCATCTAGATATTAAGTAAGCTGTCATATAGCCAATGCATTGAAATATTTTTTCTTCTTCTACACTTGATTTTGTCTTGATTGGACTCTCATAATGATGTTTTGGCATCCAGGGCAGTGAATTTAATTAAAGTCCCATTTTTGTGGTTTTGAGCATAGCTCCACCCCTTTCCAGTTGGTCACACCCCTTCCTGTTGGCCCCACCCATTCAGCTGTCTCCTGCAGTCCCCCTTTGATTTGAAGTCACCAGCTGCCACTGGTCATCACCCTAAATAGTTTTAGTCTAAGGCAGACATAACAAGAAATATAGGTCAAGGCCTGAACTGCAGACCAGTATAAATAAGTACAGCGTGGGAGATGGATTTTGTGTTCTTTTCTTCTACTTCAGTGAATCTTAGTAGAGGCAGGGGATATGTAGACTAAGGCATGAAAATGAAAGGTTTATTCTTCTCAAGACAATACTAAATATGAGGATATATTGCATTCTGCAGACAAACTTCCTAAGAATATAATAAAAGAGCAGCAGTAAAACTATCTTCCAAAGAGTTTCCTTAATAAAACAATTGTGTGGGTATGAACACTTGAAATACAAAAAGAATATTGCATTTGTATTTAGGTTGTCACATACCCTGTTTTGAAGTCAAGAGTCAGACATCCAAACACAGGCTACATTCATGCAGAGTTGATAACTGAGGATTGTTGGCTTATTGCTGGTGACAGAAGGCTCAGTGAGATTACTAATGTTAATGTAGCAGTTTTTGTACATAATGCAGAGGATGGTCCAGAGGGATTGTTGGTGATATCTCTCCAGGCTTTAGATTACCCTGTTAAGTCACACAGGTTTCTCACCCACAAACAATAGAGAGACAATAGGTGAACTGCATACCTCTATCTTTTCTTACCCACAAACAATAGAGAGACAATAGGTGAACTGCATACCTCTATCTTTTTTGTTGGTCAAAGGTAAGATAGCTTCACCAAAGCAATTACCCAAGGGAGACACATGCATTATATTTGCTGTTAAGGAGAGATAGCTACAGAGGCTGATGAAGTGCCTTTTGTGTGTAAAGGCAATATGGACAGATGTGTTGTTACTGGAATATATTATTAAGTCTTATCAGAATGCATAACTGATGAGAAAAAGGTCACACAGCTAAATCAATTAGTAAAAACTACAAAAAATCCCAGCCAAGCTAGAGGTTTTGCTCTGTGATACCTCCTCCTGTAACAGAGGCCCTTGAGGTATATGTAAATGACCCCTTAAGGACATCAGGTTTTTCAGCAATATGACTTAAAAAGAAACCATAAAAGGTCATGGACATTCATAAGTCTTTGTGAATACATTCAGGCCAATAAAGCCAAACCTCAGTAGCTCTGGACATGCATATTTCAACCTTCTCATGACTTCCGTAGCACAGCAAAAGTGGAATGTTTGGCTATACTTCAGAAACTTTAGAAACATAGGGTCTATAACCTAGTCAATGTCCACAAACAATAAGTTGTCTACAAAATATCCCAACTAACATCCAAACCAAAGAGTAAAAAGGTCACGCAGACAAACTGCATGAAAAACCAAGCCAAGCTAGAGTTTTCACTCTGTGATGCCATAAACCTCTGTAATGGAGGCCTATGGGATACATGCAAATGACCACTTAAGGAGATCAAGTGTTTCAGTAATATGACTTGTATTGAAAGTATTGCCAAACATTCCACTTATACTCTGCTGACGAGGTCATAAGAAGGCTGAAATATGCAGGTCCAGACCTAGTGGGGTTTATCTTTATTGGCCTGAATGTATCCACAAAGACTTAAAAAGAAAAAGTAAAAAGTCATGGGCAGTCATAAGCCATATTGCAGAAACACGATGTCCTTAAGGGGTCCTCTGTATATATCTCATGGGCCACTATTACAGGAGGTTTAAGGTATCACACAGTGAAAACTCTAGCTTGGCTGGGTTTTTCTTGTAGTTTTTATAGAATGCATAACTGAAGAAAGAGACAGTACTTCTGCTGCAAATGGTGCCACCCAACACTTGCCATGTTAGCAAGTACCATTTAATAAGTAAATTAAATCATATAATTTAGTCAATGGTCTTACAAATGAACACACTTTAACTGGGATAGTTGTGATTTTGTTTACCTGGTATCTCTGATAGCTAGAGTGTTTATTCTTGTTTAAACAAAGCTGAGATTTTGCTGTTTGGGCACTGGTAGATTTTGATCAGTTTTTGATTTTTTTTTAAATGTGATTTTTTTTTAACTGAGACTCATTGATTTACTATGTATTCTATTATTACTGTACATAGGTTCATAGGTAGGTACTAGGCTATTGGCCCTAGGGCCTATATAAGCCTAGCCAAAAAATGTACCCTGGCTTTCACCACCCAAGAAAATTATTTTCCTGTGCCCCTGTCGAGCAGAGCCACAGAAGTGATCTCTGGGGAGAATTTCCCATTTCCCATCCGATCATCAAGATTTTTCTTGAAGAGTGCTAATGAGGAGCTCTGTTTGACATAGATAGGTAGTCTGTTCCAGGGTATGGGAAGTCTCTGGCACAGGAATCTATCCCTCCAGCATGTTCTGTTTATTGTGGTGACAAGGTTTAGGTCCCTAGAGCATGTAGCTCGGAGGGATTTGGATTTACTTAAGTGGAGCATGTCCAACAGCCCTGGGTTTGACAGAGCATTGTATATTAGGCAGAGATTGCCCCTGAGTAGGCGATATGTGATGGAGTAAAGCTGTAGTTTTTTGAGACGGTCTGCGTAGGGCATCTGTTTGAAGCCAGTAATCCTCTTTGTGAGGTATTTCTGTGGTCTTTCCATTAGTTGTAGATGTCTTGTGAGGTACATACCAAAAGGGGTGTTGTACTCTATAATGGGTCTAATGAGTGGTGAGTAGAGGGGAACAATGACCTATTTGTTTCTGGATGAGAATCCTTTTGTGATGAGATGAGCCACATAGAAGGATTTCCTGACCACTGTGGCGATGTGATTATCAAAGGAGAGATACTGCCCACCTGTGTACCAAGGTCTCATCACATTTTCGGCATTACGTAGACTACCAGCTATGTGGTAGTTCATGGGTACAGAGTCTTTACCAAAGGGGATGAAAATACACTTTTTGGCATTGAGCTTCAGGCCATGGCTTTGTCACCAGGTATCTGTCTCAGTGAGGCCCTTTTGTAGTTTGTCCACATCGTTAGGAGTTTCGATTATGGCTCCGAGTTTGCAGTCATCTGCAAACTTTGTTAGCCAAAGACCTTCTGTGTTAGCCTGCACTTCAGAGAAGTAGAAACCAAACAGGAGAGGACCCAGGACTGAACCCTGTGGTATTCCACTTGTCACTGGTCTGAAGTCGGATTTGGAATCCATTACTTTCACAGTGGTTCTTGCAACTTATTTTCTTGGGATTTATGCAAATAAAATGTATGGATGAGTTGTTATATTTCTGATGAGTTTTCCCTTTCCCAACATTTGTGCAACATTTAACTAAGTTTACATCAGTTAGGGGATGAGAGGATGCAGGGAGGCTTCTCCCCTGCAAAAATTCCCTTTATTTATTTATTTGCTTACTTACTTATTGATTTACTTTCTTATTTGTTGTATAGCAACCTTGGAGTTAGAATAAAGCAGAGAGTATTGCAGCATAACCTCCACGATGACAATGTATTATAATGCTTCGTTAAGTTAACGTTCCCTAAAGAAATTAAATTAAACAAGATATATTATGAATCAAAATGCTGAGTTACTGAATTGTTTTGATTAACATACTGAAGTTTGTAGAACTAAAATTCACTGTAGAGTTATGAAAATAGTATAATAGAGCCCCTCCCAAAACAACTGCAGAACTAAAATAACATTATAAAAGTAATAAAAATAACACTGAATTCCAAAGAAATGTATTTAAATTTTAAATCCTAAAAAGTGACTTCGGGCAAATTTGTTTATTTGGTAGTCCGGAATGCATTAACTAAAGTCCAACATCCAAATTAAATAATTTCAGGAGTTTACAAAGATAATGATGCGACTTTACACAGTTCAATTATTCTCAGACAGAAAACCCGTCCAGAGGGAGAACTCTGCCATAAGTACTGAGCAGAGTGGATATCTACAGCTTAAAATAAGACTGGAAGTTATTAACTGAGGAATTTATGTAGGGAAGCAAGTTAGGAAAGATTCAAATATCCACACATTTGAAGAGAGGGAAAATTGCCATGGAGGTGAAACCTCACTAATATAATAATCTTTAATATATAGCAGTACAGATACAAATGAACTGTGATATTTATGGGGATACAGAGCATGCGATAAATGGAGAAGTTGGTTCAAATGAATAATGAAATGTCAGTCAACTGTCAAATTAAACTAGTCTGATCAGATATGGGGCAAAACAGCTGCACTGGTCGTTTCACTTTTATTCCAGTTTCCATACCCTGGGTAACCATCATAAATCACTACAATGTACTTGAGTCACTGAGGTATTAATGCTGCTACGTAGCTAGAAATTACAATGGATTACACTAAGATATGCTTTCACTGAGAGCGTGTTTGTTTTATGAAGGAAGAAAATAACATTTCAGACAGAGGGCTATAACTATTGGCGGCTGCAATGCTGAGGGGCAAAGGGCGGGGTCAAAGGTGTGAGGTGTGGCCCAACCATAAAGGGAAAAAAAACCAAAAAAAAAAAAAAAACTTTTAATTAATGCTGCCCTGGGTGGCAAACCATCATATGAAAAAGTCCAATCAAGAAAAAAATAAGTGTAGAAGAATAAAATATTTCAATGCATTGGCTGCATGACAGCTTACTTATACACAGAAGTGTGGGACAGGCACAACAAGAAGGACAATTTTTAAATATTGCTCTAATAAACTTAGAAAGATAATAGAATAGGGTCATTAGTAGTATGAATTTTCTGAAGGGTATAAAATCTGAAACTCAAATGTCTGTCATTTCACCTTTATTTAACAATTTTCAGCAGATTGAGGGATTAATACCGAACCGTCTTTGTAAAATGGATAAAATCCAGAGCAAATCACACAAAGACAGGAGGAGATGCAGACAAGCCACTGACATCAATCAAAACCTTCCGCTATAGTTGTGACATAACTACTACTGCACCATCATCAATTATACAAGAATTAAAACATTCAGAAACCTGAAGTCTGAAATTCAAATGCCTGTCAATTTTACTGCGGACAGAACAAAACAATTTCACAAACACAGGCAAAAGACAAGTCAAACAAACGAAGCCACCCAACCACAGCAACAACCCTACAACCATCCAGCCAGAAACCAACAATAGGAATTAAACACAGAAGAAACCCCAAGAAATTATCAAAACAAAACCAATTATCATGGTGAGGAGGAAATTCTGAAATTACATCAATTAAGCAAAAGCGAAACATGCCTTTATAGAAAACTGCACCACACCTCACACCTCACTGCAACATGGAAAACAGACACCATGGAGCAGCCACACAAACACATGGAGGAGACAAAGACCAAGAATCAAAGAATCCAACCAGAAATACTAACCAGACAATAACCTGCATGCACCATCAAATACGCAGCACCGCAACCAATCAAACGCACAGAATTAAACATTCAGAGCAAAATTCAAATTTTTAATCAGGACATTCTCAATTTTATTTATCATTTTTTTTTAAATAAACGTCAATTGGAAAAAATTCCAGGACAAAATAACAAGAGGCCCAGGAAGAAATAATGCAGACATGACAAAGAAACAAGGGGCAAACCAGGGAAAACACAACACATGAACACAGAAAGACAACCAGCAACCGAACACCAAGAAGAACAGCCACAACCTGCAGCAACAATGCAATTACTACACCATCACAACATCAAATACCAGCATCAATTTACAAAACAAGCAACATTTGAGGAACAATGAAGATCGAATATGAGGTTTAATTAAAAATTTGAAAGTGAAATCATGGTAATGGTGGTGTGGGTAGGTCACCCAGCCACAGGCACAGATGCCAAGCCTGAGGCTGGGGCTACCACACCTGAGGCATTCCTACACAACCACACACACACACACACACAAGACACAAGCTACTAAAACAAACAAATAAAAGCACAAATAAAAAAAAAAATAAACACAAGGCAAAGGCACCACCTTTAATACATCAAATACCAGAGTACATAACGGTACACAACCATCCTTTGTATGACTGACCTGCCAGACTGAAGATGCTCCTTCTCCTTCCCCGACGCCGACGAAGGCTCTAATCCTCTGGTCTGTCCTCCCTCCTTGTTCCTCTTGCAGTCCGACCCATAATAGCGCGTCTCCGCTGCTGTAAAAGTGCACGCCTCTCTCCTTGTGTCCCCCATGGGACGCGACGCTGGAGTACAGAGCATGCGAGACGATAAGCTGGGACTCGATTTAAAAATATTTTTTTTTTTTTTTTTTTTTTTTTTTTTTCTTTTTTTTTTGAGGGGCTGCTGAACCGCAGCCCTATGCCGGCAGCCGCCCTGATTGGCGGACAGTAAAAATAAAACACTACCCAAGATAAAGTCAGCAGGAAGTCAAAACAAGTAAATAACTTCTAAAACTCATGAAAGAGAGAACGGCCCACAAACAACAAAAAGTAGTTACTAGTATGCCTGAGAAAATGGTTGGAGGATGTGAGAGATAGGGGCATTAACAAATGAGCAATCGAAGACAAGCAGGACAATTCAGTAAAGCCTACATGGTCAATTTTTCACGGTGTGTGTGTCACAATGTGCACGCGACCATGGAAAGTTTTAGATTCAGTGTGCCACTCCCACGCAAACTAGGTAAACACCGAGATATGCTAATTACAGCATAAGCAGCTGAACTGCATGCTAATCAAGCATTCTAACATGGTGGAGCTATTCAATAAGCTATACAGCACTGTGTAGGCTCCGTGCTGGTTTGTCCTGCGTATTTCAAAAGTTCTGGAATACTGCCACAGAAATGACTATACACAGACAGAACCATGTTAACTGCTGAATTTACAAGGCAAGTCATGAACATGGACTGTATTGTGTAATAATAGGAATGAGTGCATATGCTTGTATCACACTAATACAGCAACATATCCTTGCTTGTGCCATAAAAGTAACTCACCTTTGTCCCCCCCCACAAAAAAACATTCTATCCTTGTTTGTGGCATGACACTGACTCACATATGCTCCCCCCAAAACAACAGGAAACTAACACACTTTGCTAAAAAAAAATCTTTGAAATGCTAAAAGTTCTATCAAAGGAACTGTCCCTGAAATATTTGCAGATATTTATCACACAGCATTCCATTGTCATGTATTGGCAGTCATGTATGCTTCTGAAATGGCTTGGCAAACATGCCCATGGCATTAGTACACTTCTAACTAATGCATACAGATAAAAATGTAAAAGCCTATGCTTCAGTTATTTCTTAAATACTTTCCAGCATATGCAGTATGTAGCTGACCAAATGGAAGCTTACCTTCTGAAGTGCAGTACTTCTCTGCGCAGGTATATCCTGAAGAAATAGCGTAATGTGCAGTCTTTCTAACACAAACATCTCCAGCATCAGTTTCCCTAGCTACATGGTTGCCTTTTTATGGTGTAGATTCAGGGCTGTCAACACAGTTAAGATGGTAATGAGTGTGAACTAATTGGAGTGGTGGAATCCCAAAAAATTGGATCTATGTACACATGTAAACATAGTGCAGTCACTCCCTCAGTGTTTGGCTTTAATGGACAGCAACTGTGACTGATCAGTATTTGGGGGAAGGAAAACACAACAGCAATGCAGGCTGCCTTACCCCCACTGGGTGTGTCAGGTTAGATCTACAAAGTGTTAGATGTAAGGTTGGAAATGTAAGTAGGTAGCACTCAAGTCACAGGTTGTGTTCCTTCACATCCAACCTGCTCTTCATTTGTTGGCAACTGCATATCATATTATTTCCACTTAATATCCTCACACATTTGAAGGCCAATGATACAGAATGGCTCAAATACTGCATGTCTCAGATTACTGGACTAGCCAACAAACACAGAAATGTAAGGTAGAGCTGTATATTTGCAAGCAATAATCATGACAGGATGTGTGATCACTAGGTGCACTACATCCAAAGCTAATACATGTACAAATACCACTTGTATGGTTTGATATCAGTGCAGATGCTGTTGCAGTTGGTTGTGTGCATACTGATAAAAGTTCTTTGCTGCAAAGCTGTTTGTGTGGCAAAGAGGGATAAGGCACCCATCCCGTGTTCTGAAGATGCATTGGAATGAGAGTTCTAATCTAGATCTATGTAGAAATATCTCATGTTTACTAGCATTTTCAAGTGTGTATGTTATAGATTGCTTATCCTCATTTCAACTATGTCTCCCTTTTTTTGGGGGGGGGGGGTCCACTGTTTGCACCATGTGCCGCTTAACACAAACTCGGTAAACAGGAGAAAAAATAAATGTCAGGCTTGGCTGTGCTTATTCAAAAAATACACTAATGAAGGAAGCAGTCAGAAGGTGATATAAAGAGAAGCAACTTTAATCCATCTTATTCATCCGTCCTGGTACCTCGGCAGTTCGCCTTCAATGGAACAAATATTCAAATATACACATTCTCTTTTATATGCTCTCTTTTATATGCTCATCAGTTAAACAATCAATCAATTCATCAGGTATTTAACCTTATTAACACTTTGGCAAATCATCCAACATTCATTTACTATTATATATGAAAATTTAAATACAAAATCTAATTTATCAGAAAATGTTAAATATAATGTAATATAATAATTCATGTTATTTTAAGTCTTACAAATATATACATATAACATTAAAATGCACATTTAGAAAATAAATTAAATTAAATACATTCAAATTTCATTATGATTCAAAGATTCCAGCACACATATATGTCAAATTTCATCCACTATCTAAATTCATCCCAACTAAATGTCAGGCTTGGCTGTGCTTATCTCACGTGCACGAAGCGCAACAATGCGCAAACTGGGAAACTAGCCAGACAGCCAAAAACAGAACCCGGATGTGTTCAATTAATACTAATGGGCATCACTAAATGATGCTGCATGGTGGTTAACAGCAAGACCTTAAGAAAGATTAGTAAAATATGGAATATCATGTAACTAGTCCTATGGAAGCAGGTGCAAATGTAGGGATGGAGTACATGTATATTATCCTGGGTTCTAGTACAGGGAGTGAAACCTTTGTTTTACTGTTGTGACATTGCAGTTTGTTAACAATGAATTGCAAAACAGACAAATGTTTTCTCAACCTTCTTTTGGCAACAGGTGTAAGTGTAGTACTGCCATACACACGGTCTTGGTTTCAAATTCAGCATATTCCATACACTTTTATTGTTGTTCTACTTCCCATTATAGTCACTCTCACTTATAACACTTAACATGGTGTAACTGATATTAATTATATGTATGAGGACTGAGGCACTACTATTGTGTAAGTTATGTATTCATTTATCTATATATTATCACATTTATTCCCAAATGTATGACTGTCAGTATATTGTGAACTATACCCCTGTAAGTATATTTCTGCTATCTGGACTGCCATGGCCTTCACATTAGTCTAATACACATACACAACTGCCTGTACATCCAATAACCTTGAATTTGCTTTGCTATCTACTGTTGCACTCCACTTACCATGGTGCAAATATGGTGCTTGGAGGTGCGCACTGCTGAGCACCGTGTTTGCATGATGGTAAGCAGAATCTAACATTTTCAAACAGTGTGCATACTCCCAATAAACATGATGACTGAAACTGGTGGGAAAGCATCACTTTTCATTGCTCTAGATCTGTGGCAGACATGGCAAGCATTTGTGGGGAAGGTGTTGGGTTTAAGGCACAGAGATGGGGTGTCCAGGAGTCCAAGATTTTTATTGGACTCCTAGTTAAGAACCACAGTGCCAGGTATTTGCAGGGGGACTGTTCAGGCTCTCAGTATAAGTAGGAAGCTTGGGATAGTGTAGTCCAGGTTTTAACCTGTGCCACCAATATCCCCCACATTGGTGAACAATGTAGGCATCATTACATTGACCTCCAGAGGAGGACGATGGATACCCTCAACCACTCCATCAGGGAATTTAGGACTGCAGACATTCCACACCTGTGTAAGTATCAACTACCAAGAGTACTTTTAAGAGCTGCCAGGGACCATGAGGTCAATGTATGAACCCATGGGGCTAGATTGGCCAGGATGAGGGAAGCATATGGTATGTATGCAGCAGAACAGTAGAGTTATTCTAGCATTAAACGTTAAAGATAGCTTTTTGGTATTTTATAGAGTTGTGTCAAATTGAGCATGCATATCTCAACTGTAAAAGCAAGTATTCCTGCATTAATCTGTAGCACAAACCAATAATACAATACTACAATATCAAGTTGAGCATACATATCTTAACTGTAAAAGCATGTATGCATGCATGCACTAGTCTGTAGCAGAAACCAAGAGTACAATATTAGAATTTAGTCAGAGGTTGTGGTTCAAAAACCACATTCCCAATCTATACAATACTGTTAATTCTTCAATTGTGTGTAATTTAAATGTTTAAAGTAAAAGCTCCATACCAGTGGCACACATGCCCTGCTGTAAACTGTAATCTGTATAACTGGAACATACATGTGCAATATATGCACATGTCAAGGAGTACTTGCTGAAATCTGTAGTATAGTGTGCGTCTGTTAGGAGCTGGTAGTCATAAAAGTAAAAGTTATCTGTTAGGAGTTGGGAGTCCTAAAAGTAAAAGTTAGGATAACAGAGTGAATTAACTGTATGAATGCATTTTATGTCACATATGAAGGGATTAATTTTATCCATTTTTTTCCTCTCACCCCAACCCTTATCTTCTCTGTTTTATTTTATTTTTGTTTTTATTTTTTTTTTATTTTAATTATTTTTTTTTTTATTTTGTGTTGTCAAAATGTGTCCATGTCACCCATATGTACACATCACTAAATGCACCACAGCACAGCAGGGTAGGCCTGCCCTACAGGATCCAGCTGTCCCTCTCCACCAACTCTAGCACCATTGCCCAGCACATTTGGGAGCCAACCTGCACCGCCTCTGCTGCCCTAACATTACCTGCCCCCTCAGATAGTTCTGACCCAAAGGCTGGTCCAATGGTACCCTCAGGGAGCAGTGGCAGAGGTTGTGTTTTTATTACCCATGCTGATTTTCCAGGGATGGTGCATAGGGTTGTGCACCCCACTGTTGCACTCCTATGCTGGCTGGACAGGCTAATCTCCCTCATTTTACATAATACCAGGAGGAGGAGAAACAGACATGAGCCACTCCAGCCAGCAGTGGAGTGAGGTGACAGTGATGACAGTCTAGTGGGTGAGAACTCAACTCTCACTGTCACCCCACTTGATGACCATGGGTTCATGATGTCCCCACCCCCACCCTAATCATGGTATCCCCCAAACTTTTGTTTTTATCACCATCCCTGTCTCTTGTTTTGTTTGTCTTGTCTGTCTGCAACTGCTTCCTCACCTACACAACTTACCTCACCCAGACATTCCTACATCCCTTCCCCCAACATCTCTCTTTCTCTCTCTCTCAAAAAAAGGAACACCTGTCCCACAAAACAAAATTGTCCCATACATAGCTCTCCATTTCACATACATATTCTTGATACATTTGACAGTCCAGTTTGCTATACAACATGATTGTGTTGTAGCCACCACCCACTCTCTGCAGGTGACAGTCCAAATTCAGTTAATATTTGGCAGATATGTTCATTTTATACCGTTAGAGAAATTAATAGCTAAGGTTCTTTCCTACCTCCCTCCTGCATATTCCTGCTCTGCTTTCCATTTGTTCTTCCCCCTGCTTGCTACCCATTTCACCACTATCCTATCTTCACCCATTTTCTTTCCTTAATGTATTATTGTGCGATGGTGCACGTCATGCATCACTGTGCAGCAACGGTAATGTGAAACTAATTAAAAATAATACATATAGCTGTATTCAAACCCGGTGCCATCTGGCCCCAAAACAGAATGTATCACTGCATTAACAGATGCTGCCACAGAGTAAGTTAAGTAGCAGGAGTATTCAAGAGACTCAATACTGTGATGCTTTGTTCTTCCCCCTGCTTGCTCCCTATTTCACTATTTTCCTATCTACACCATTTTAACACATTTAATCTGGTCAAAGAATAGAATCATACAAAGCACACATAAGTAGCAGGAAAAAGCAATGTATCCCTTCACTTTTTGGCCTCCATGTTTGTGAAGACGTGTGCATTATGCACCAATGCACAGTGTCATTGAGAGGTGGCAAAATGCAGCAGCATGTCTAGTAGAAACAATTCATGTCATTGCACTATCACTCCATAATGAAAAGTATTTTAAAATATAGATACACCTGTTTTTGAACCCAGTACCATCTGTGCCAAACAAGAAATGTATCAGTGCAGTAACATGTGCTACCACAGAGTCAAATAAGCAGCAGAGGTACTTTGTAGATGTAATACTGTCAGGCTTTAGCACTGCAGCTGACATTCGCATACTGCTTACCTACATGCAAATGTGTATCTTGCATGCATATGCACTTTGTTAACTGTTGTGCAAACCCACTGCTCGCTGTGCTATGGGAATGTTTATATTATGCTGTATTACTGCTGTTTGCTGTCCACTGCCTCTGTATGACATGACATGTGTAAACCTTACAAACTGAGGGCCCTATCAATATGTCGCATATTTACAATACATCCATCTGTTGCCACCCCCCAAGCACTGCAACCCTGGTGTCTCAGTACTTTTTCCACACATATATCAACCACAGTACAAAATGTAATATCAAATGTTGTGTGCTATGCAATGCACTTCAATCTGGTAACATGTAGAACTATATCTATTGAGCCATACACCTAAAAACACTTATTTGCAAGGCTAGGGAAGGAATCAGCATGGACCATATTCACAGGGACATAGGTGACCTTCAATACACTTGGCCATACTCATTTTGTTTTTGTCAAGGGTACATCTTGCTTATTGAACCTTGTGGACTTCCTGGATACTGACCCCACAGACATGAATGAGGGATGGCAGGACATACTGCCTATGTTGACTTATCCAAGGCCTTTGACACTATCCCCCATTCATGTGTCATAGTGAAGATCTCCCATGAGGGAATTAAGCCATACAGTAGTACAGGAATAGGTAACTGGCTCACTGACATAATATGCACTCTCAAAGTTGGGGACTGCACCTCCACCAGTTGCCAATTAACATTAGAATATCACAAGGATCTGTGTTGGGCCCTCAACTGTTTGCACACTACTTCCCTGAAGTGCAGGGCAATGGTAGATGGCCTGTGGTTTACAGAGTCTTCAGAGGACTGGTAACTGGATGCACTAATATAGAGTCCCCCAATGACGGTAACATATTCTGGAAGGAGCTGCCACACACAAATGATTGGTGCCATACTCACAGACTGAACCTTAAAGCATACAATGGCTCATTGTACCCTTGGCAATGAAGTACCTCTGCTAATTATGATATACATAGCACCCCGCTAAGCTCAAACACAGTATTGTGAAACTTGGGAACACATGTTGAGAGCAATCTACAGTTTCATCACTATGTGTCCATAGTGATGACAAAACACATTCTGCATTGCACACATTTTATATACTGACATCAGATCCAAGACCAGGGTGGTCATATCTCTGCTGTACTCTATCCTTATTAGACCACTAATTGAGTACAATGCTCCCTTCTGTCTGTACCTCACTAAACACCTGCAGCAACTGGAGAAAACACAGTAGTGTGCCGGGGAAACTCCAGGCAAGACAAACATGGAAGGATTCAAAGACCTGTCAATGTACTCAGTATCATGCAGGACACTGAGAGGTGACCTATGCCTGCCCTACAAAGCAGTCTCAGACCCTGCTCTACTGGAAATGCTGCACATCTGCAAATCAAATGGGACAAGAATAACTTGGCCAAGCATTCTCAACCTAGCCTATGACATGTATAGAACATGCTGGGGAGACTGATGTATCCCCCAATAACTCACACACCTTTGTAATAGGCTCCCACTTCAAGTGACTCCATGTTCCTCAATGACCCTGTTCAAGAGCAACCTTGACTACTGGTTGGTTGATTGTAAATTCACCTTTGGGGTGGCACCAATGTCCCTCATGGACAGAGCCAGGTGGTGCTGCTCACAAAATTGCTTAGCTAAGAACAACCATCCAACTATTCTCAAGAAGGGTACTTGTGTTTTTAGATAGATATATAGGCTTCTAAACACCATAAGACCATTGGGCTAGCATCCTCTTATGTACATATGAGGCTATGAGCCATCTCCCAACATGTTGTCTCCCATATGGCATCCTGATGTCATCTACTATAAGTTCACCTGCAATCTTGTGCTGTGGCAGTTGTGTAAAGTACTGAGTTATGTAGTCTGTGCAATTAGATAGGTGGGGGTTCTGTTCTAACTACAGTCAAGTGTGTGTGTGTGTGTGTGTGTGTGTGAGCTGTTGCATGACATTACAGACAGAATTTTATACCAGCATGTGGGACACTTATATTCTTCTCAACAGACACTGCTGATGTCATCAGCTAAAAAGTATTGTCTGAGACACTCCAAGTCGGATTTCAGCTGTGGTGTTTGAGTAAAGTACTGTGTTCTGCAGTATGTGTACTTAGGTAGGTGTTCTATTCTCACTGCAGTCAAGTGTGTGTGTGTGTGTGTGTGTGTGTGTGTGTGAGCACACTTGCTTGACAGTACTGAGAGCATTTTACAACAGAATGTGGGACATTGCTTTTACCATCTTCCTCTCAACACACACTGCTGATTTGTGGAAGAGCTGTATATACATCAGGGCAGGGTCAGAAATATCCTATAGTCCAGGCACAAGTCCCCTCATCCTTCAGGAACTGGGCTTTTAGTATATCCATGTACATCACGGCATGGTTTGTAGGACCTGTATTTTGTTGATGTGAAAACCCCGGTGGTCTATCCAGCTGCTACAGGTGTCTGGTTAGGTACATACAAAAGGAAGCATTATACTGTATTAGTGTTCAGATGAGATATGACTACAGTACTGTTATATCCTCCTCAGATCTGGATAATATGGCCTGACTTCTGAGGTGAATGACATAGACTTTCCATACCATTGTGGACACTTGGTAGAAGTTCAGATTGCTGTCTACGAGCATTCCCAATTCCTGCACTATTGGTTTTAGCATGGGGGGAGTGTTGTCAATGGTGTATTTAACAGGAAATTCCACTTTGCATAAGACACAAATCCTGGCACATTCTGTATTTATTAGTAGACTGTGTGGCTTTGGCACCAATCATTTGTGTGTGTTAGTCCCTCTTGTACAACAGTCACATCATTGGTGGACTCAATGATTGCAACCAGCATGCATGAATCAGCAAACTTGGTAAGCTGTATGTCATATTTTGTAGCCCTGGACTGTTGAGAAATAGATTCCAAACAGTATAGGGCCAAGCACAGATCTGTAGGGTACACCAATGGTGACAGCTGCATTGGTAGATGTTGTTTCACCAACTTCCACAGTATGTGGTCTGTTGGTAAGGACAGTGGTTAACCATCTAGTGATGTAAGTGTTACTCCCCAGTTGGTAGAGTTTGTCAATGATACCAGAGTAGCAAGATTGTGTCCAAACCCTGGGACAGTTCAAGATGGTCAGTATGTACTGTGTTACCTTCATCCAGGCTTATCAGACAAAAACAATGGGCTGTGACAACATCAAAGATCACCTATAGTCGGACTCGGAACATACACCTACATGACATGGTGCGATACACAGTTCAACACACCCTCCAGATGGATTATGTTCCCATAGATGGGTGTACAATGCATCCATCTGAGTGGGCTGGGTACTGTTCCTGAAGCATGCAGTTACCGATACATCCTGACTCTCCTGATCTGTGAGGTAGACCAACGTGTCATCATGGACTTTCTCTTAATGGGCATTAGTAATATCCAGCTGTGTGCAACAGAGTCTGTTACATCTGTCAGATGTCCTTAAAGAGCATCATCCTGTGGAACTTGAAAAAGCCAAGGCAGTCGACAGATGTCTATACTGAGGTGTTCACTCCACAATGACAGATGTGGCCATCAACACTTATATCACCAAGTGGGTAGAACAATGGATGACATACATACCATCTAAATATGTAGAAATGCATGAATTGACCTATATCTCATGTCCAGTGATCAAGTGTGTACATCAGGGCTGTCTGCTAGGCCCTTTCCTGTCCATGACTGAAATCACAGATGTCAAAAATGACACATAAATCCTTTGTCCCAACAGCTGCCTGGAGGACTACAGATTGTGGGCAGTCATTGACTCCAACTGTGATACTGGTATAATACAGACAGTATCAACACACATCAAAGACTGTTGTTATGGCTGTGGCAACACATAAGATGAAAAAAATAATGTGGGGATTTATTATGCAAACAAATGTACAAACTAAGGTTCATGTAGACGTCACACCCTATCAGCAGACCAGCTGTTATGTGGCCTGTGTCCTGGGATATATGGTATGTGGAATTTCCACCAGCATGTGTCCACAGTGGTGAGTACCCCCCCTTTTATGTTGTAACACAACTACTGAGTATGTGCAGGCCATCCACATGAAAGGCCATAATACCTTCATAGTTCACAGTCTTCACTACACCAATACCTGGGTACAATGCACCCTTCCTCATGTCCCTCCATACACATCTTTCAATGATGTGCAACTAAGGTGTACCACCTTTGTCACTGTGAGCTGTCACATATTTATTTGTATATACCTAGGTATTAGTTTTGTTGCATAAACATTGCTTTCTGATGGCAAGGAACCCCCAAAGTGTAATATTACATGCATGACATATGTTTGGGTGATGCACTCATGACATACACAGCTGTTTAATGGCATTTACATTTGTGACAGTGCTGATTGTGCCATATATATCTCTCTGCCATGCACACCAGTCAACTAGCCTGTAGTGATCATGATGTCAAGTGTGTCTCCTCACACCTCCTGCATATGTTAGTGTCAGGAGAGTGTGCTTGCTTACACTCCTAGATTGCTGACATGCCCTAATAGCTGTACAAGTGTGTTGGTGCAGAACCATCTATGTTCACTCAGAAACACATATGTTGCGTCAGAGACATGGGTATTACTGGTGGTATTATTCTGATATTGTCCAGGATTGTGTGTGATGGTTTTATTGTTGGCCATGAGCCTGTATCTGTGTCCTACTTGCTGGAAGCATCTGCTGACAACACAGACTTGCTCAGGCAAATCAGTTTGCACAGCTTCACAATGTGCACCCAACCCAGTTGTATTTAACATCCATGATACACGTCCTCTCCATTGTTCATGTCTGGATCCTTATATCACACAGACATTTTCCACTGTTACGTCACCTTGTGTGACAGTCACATCATATACATTTGTCACTATGCAGTTCATATTGTGCCATGTGGAGATGTAATTAGTGTTCATGCTGCAACTGTTTTCCTTTTATACTTCCTCATGTGTGGCACATTACATTTCACCTGTCCTCCTTCCTGGCATTCATCCATAAATTTTATCTGTGTCCCTATAACAAATATACTTCCCATGACTGTTTCTTATAAATTGCAGTCCACAAACCCTTACAGATCCCTAACACAACTTGTACAGAGTGCCTGAAATGGGATTCCACAATACTCAGTTATATACACTGTCCTGCCCTGTGCCTGCAACAGGTACATTAATATATGCAAACCCTGGTGGTCTGTGTGGCATTCCACACAAAACCGCAAGCCCAGTATTCTGGAGTGTACACATACACTGTCCTGTTCTGTTCCTGCAACATAATACATTAAAATATGAAAAAACCCTGGTGGTCCTTGTGGCATTCCAAGCAATCCCACTAACCCATTTTGCTATGCTGTAACTAAGTTCGCTATCCGTGTTGCTTTACACAGTTCGCTATCAGTGTTGCTTTACATGGTTTTCTGGTCATCATGAAACCCTGCTTGCTTACTTTTGAAGGTGAGCCCATGGCATGAATATTCATTAAGCGCTGCTGCTCACTGTGCAAACTTTGTGTAGGCTTTGTGCGAAGTCTACATGGAATTTATTGACTCCCAGGGAAGGTATATTTGGTAGAACTATTTACAAAAGGAACAATCTAATGAATACTAAAAAATTAAACTCTATATGCAAATAGTGAATCAAATGCAATAACATTAAGTCACTAGTATTTTAATAAAAGATTTCAGTAGCAAGACATACTTGGCAAACTTCAATTATTTTTTTTTTAAATATGAATGAAAAGGTTTTCCCAGCATCTTAGTATCTTAAGCTGATAATGTTATATCTCACTCAGACTACATTGCTCCAGAAAGAAAGTGACTGCCACTGAGAGGTTTCCCTTCATGTGCTGAATTGACATACTCAGTCAACAACAAGTGTGAAGCCCATAAATAAGTTGTTGTGTCTTTCGGCTTTTCCCGGTTAGGGGTCGCCACAGCAGAACTCCGGTCCGCTAATGATTGGCATTAGATTTTTACGTGCCGAGTTGTCAGCTCTTGACACACAACCTTCAACGAAGGTACACCCATTCACGCATGTCTCCACACAAAAGACGGTCTAGCTGAGAATCAAACAGGACAACGTTTTACTGTGAGGCGACAAAGCTACCGCAGCACCACCACCGCAGTTGAAACCCATAAATAAGTGAAGAACAAAAAGGTTACAAATAGCTATTGATGCATTCCTGAACCATGGGTTTGTGTCAATGCTTTTCATTGTTTTCTGCATGCCACCTTATTCCAGGCACACAACTTTGGCAGACAGCAAAAACTTTTACAAACATAATATATTTTTCTACATCAGTTGCTTTCAATTACTTGAAAAGTAAACATATGCTGTCCCAAGCAACATGAAAGAAAAATACACTGTAAAACAGTTTGTTTTTCAGTTAAGGCAGTTAGGCTTGCTTTCTGTCTAGTATAAGAGGCAGGAACATTCCTTAACCATCAATCAAAAATCTTAAATTCTTAAATTCTTTTCATTTATTAGGTCTGACTAGAAGGGAGGGGGCTACAAATAGACCTTCTTTAAGTCAAGACCAGAGTTACAACAGATCTAGTAAGAATTATAACAACAAATTACAAAGAAGGTATGATGGGGACACACCAAATATTAAACAGCAGGTGAACATAAAAAGTATGAGAAAACACAATCAGTGCTATTCAACTGTGTACAATTATAGTTGTTACGGAGAAGAGGGAACAGAATGGTGAAGATCCAGTGGAGGGGACAGATGAACCAACAGGGGTAGGTGGCTGCAGGGGAGCTGGCTATATGGGATTTGGAGAGAAATGGAAGAGTAAGATTAAAGAGGTGTGTACCACACCTCTCAACCATACCAAATTTATCTTTTTTTACCGATTTTGAGGTTCAAAAAATGGGGTGCCACAATTTCCGAGTGGCACCCCTTCATTTCCGAATTTCCCAGCTTTGTTTTTTTTTTAAAAAAAACTTTTACAGATGATGTCATCCCATACAGAGGTGTCAGTGACATCAGCTTATGAACAGCCTGTCAGAATTACCTCCACTGTACGCAGCGTGCTGCATGTGAGCAATTTTAAATCAAGAACTAGCGGTTCTTTTTGCGATCCAACTGATCATGCTTAAGATGCCATCATGCACTCGAGCCAAGCCAGGAGGTGCGATTTTCTTCAAGTATCTGTACAGACAGTATGTGTGAGCTGGGGATTCACGTACTACTGTGTATGGACTGGAGCATCAGCTTTTCTTCCGTTTTCAGCTGCAAGGGTCAGGTACTGTGTGTGTATGTATGTGTGTGTGTGTGTGTGTATATATATATATATATATATATATAGGCTATATGCTCTTCAAAGCAAAGGTGTGTGTAAATCCTCTCTAATTCCCTGTTGTCCATGAACAAATGAATCAAAGCTATGTATACAAACAGAAGTAGAATGACAGAAAGATGTTGTTCATGTTAAATGTATAGATATGTTTAGATAGCATACAATAGGTGCAGTTCCCATTAGAGTTATTGCTACAGCATTTGACTGTGCATTAGTTTCCTCATATTGTGACATGATCTGAACTCCTTAACTGTAGATGCTTTATTTCTGAATTTATATCCAGTGACAATACGGAGAATCGCTGCTTTCTCAGACTGCATTTGAAGAGTCATTATTTCATCTTTCACAGTTTCATTTCTGATAAGTGTAAGCCTTTTATGGCAAATGTAAACATTGTTCCACAAAGAGCAACTGAATTTCACATTTTTATGTTTCCTGACTGCAGTTATAACTACTTTCCCCTGCCACACCACCCTCAGTTGTTATATAATGAATGGCATTGCTACACTTTCCCTGGCTGGTTTGTTCAATCTTTTATGAGTGATAGGTCACACTTCATTGATATAATTTGTTGGAGTTCCATCAAGTGGTTGGTATTAAACAATATTTAGTTTATTCTGTTCTGTTTTTACATATTCAGAAGGGGATACCCATAATAGACCGTCAAAGGCAGACAACACCAGTAATGCCTGAATTCCCTTAATGCACTTGCAGCATGATATTTATATAGCAAGACTCTAGCATACCCTTGCATGGTGTCATGCTGATGACATTAACGTGCATCTTCTCATATACACAAGCACTCTCATTCAAGGCATTAAAATCACCCCAGGGCATCTTTTCATAAAACTAACCAGCCTTCCTGCAATTGTAGCCTCTAGAGTTCCAGATGATATTCAACCTTTGACACCTAATTGATAACTAAGTTGTTTTATATATGCACTCCATACTTCTCAGCTTCTCAGAGCAAAAATCTGTGCAAAGCCATAAATAATGGGGGGTATAAAGGCCCTAAAATAGGGACACTTTTTAAATATTGCTCTTACAAACTTAGAAAGTTGACAGAAAAAGAGGTTTTGTCATCCATCCATCCATTCTCAACCCCTTTTCTTCCCATTTTGCACATGGGGTGGTGTTTCTGGTGCTGTTTGTTTTCTGGATGTGCAAGATATCTATCAGAGCTAGATTTGAGGGTGTCTTATATACCAGTCAATCGCTCATTAATCTGTAGGAGACTGAGTACAGATGAGCTGCATCTGAAAATACTGTGCGTATCCATTAAGGCACTTTGTTTCATTGCCTACTGAAAAAAATGTTCAAACAAATTTAAAATACACTCCAAGTCTAACAAATGCACTGTATTACACAAAGAATATAATAAAGTTAGGCAGATGTATCAAATAATACATGTATGTTTCTTGTTTTGTGTGCAGGAGGCCTATGATTTGAAAACAGCCCAAAGGTAATCTTTATCCACCACTGGCCAAAGGCATTTTCTTTGGATGTGGTGTAGGTTTCAATGAATGTGAGTTTCAATGGCAGAGTTTTAATGCTAAGTTTTAATACTGCTAAGTCTATTTTCATTGCGAGACAGTATTGCTTGTTTAGCAGATGTCTATTAGTGTTTGTGCATTGTGCTATAAAATGTAAAAATAAAATCCAAATAATCATTGTAGAAGTAAAGCTGTATGCACACATTAGTGTTATGGTAAATGGGGTGAAATAGCCAGGTAATGGGACATTGGAATGGCTGCAGGAGGACTCAGTGCCATATTTTGATTGTCTGTTCTATAATTTGTGTTTGAAAGTTGGTATCCCACAATTCCATTGGAGCGGGTGGGGTTGCGTAATTATGTATACAAATTTTATGTTAATCAGTGTACAGAATTTGTATCCATTTTTCATGGACTTTGTCCAGCTGTTGATGCTTCCAGGTTGAGAGGTATGGTGTGTACTCCTTATTTAAGTTAATTGTAATAGAGAATGTAGAGGTACTGTTCCTGGAATTAGTTGTTACTGTTTGCTTCTAGGGGACACTAGCACAGTGGATGCATTTGTACTGAGCAAGTTTATATAAGGGTATCTTACTGAGAGTATGAAATGAATTTCACAATTGCATAGAACACTAGTTAATACATGAATTTATTGATGAATAACAGTAATAGAAAATATAGTGATGCTATAGGTTGCAAAAATGAATCTAATGATGCAAAGGTATACACATAATATATGAGAAATAAAATAATTAATCTAGGCTACTATTTGTACCATTTTTCCTTACTTAACTACAGATCTCATGTATACAGTTAGGCAATAATGGAGAACACCGGACCTCAACAGCATTTTTGCATAGCGCTCAGAAGATTAGGGCAGTAGCCATGCCTTGACAGCTGCTGCTGCTGCTGTAACATTCTGAATGTTTATGAAACTAGGAGGACCTGCACAATTTGCTTCAGTGTTCGCTATTATCAGCAACTTCTGATCAGATTCTAGGGAGAAAACAGAGTAATTTTGGCTTAGATATGTAACTATAGAACACATCTCTCAACTGCCCCTGATTCTGCAACCCATCACTGAAGTTGCCTCATATGTTTTCCCATCCCTCATAACATTTTTAATTTTGTGGTAAATCATTAAGGATTGTAGTCAGTCAATAATGCCAGAGATTAGAGTTTCGCACTTCTTATGCTTCATAAAATTAATGCTGATGCAAAAAGTTGTTTCATTAACTAAGTGAATCAGAGTAATAGCTAAAATTGTTCCTGATTTGGGGCCTTTCCCCCTCATTATTTTTGGCTTTCTCCTTGACTATCAAGCAAGGCAGTTGTAAGGTATGGTAAGCGTTTTGATGTACCTTCTCTGGGTCAGTAATCAAGGAATCTCAATTCTCACCACTGACACTGGTGAGGGATGGTCACTTGGAACAAAAATTGATACACAGTATTTTCAGATGCATCTTTCTGCACCAAGCACAACTTCCCTTAAGAGCACACAGAGAGCACACGCACACACACACACACACACACACACACACACACACACACACACACACACACACACACACACACACACACACACACACAGAAACAGAGTTCTGGGACTGGGTTTCCCCTGTCTCTTTCCAGGCCTCAAATAAGACTCCCACTGGCACAGGTGTAGAGTTGAGTTCTCAGTTGAGTGTTCCAAACCAAGTCCTCCACCACCCTCACTGTGAAACCAGTGCTCTGTGTCCCTGCTGCAAGTAGCAGACACACACGCTTTTTGAGATTTGATTTAGATTTAAAATTATTATACAAGAATGAGCAACAACTAAAAGATGTATTAAAATGCTCTAGCACTTTTATACCATTAAATACACCTAATGTGAAGGCATTTTTAAACATGTGTGAACAGATTTGTATCAAGTATTTTTTACCAAAAAAAAAATGGCAAGTTTTATAATTTAAGCAGTCATAATATTATCAAAACTGCAGATAAAGGGAGTATGATTGTAGTAATGGATATGGAATAGGATGTAGAATGGATGAATGATCCTTTGTCTGATTCAATGACATTCAAATTAGTGAATAATGTGACTGTGAAGAGCATTATTTGTAAAGTGAAAAATTTTTGTATGAATTATTAATGGATGCCAGTATAAGCCCAGATGATTATAACTATTTATATACAGCCAATCCAGTTAACCCATTTATTTATAGACTTCCCACACTACATAAAAGTATAAGACCTACCGTAAGACTCATCATCTCGGGAAAATGATGGATAACAATAGCTATATCAAAATATGTAGCTAGGAAGCTGGTTCCTCTGCTAAAATTTAGTAAAAGCTATATTAGAGATACTCAAGACTTTTTGATAGCTTTGAATCAATGGAGTAGTACACATACACTTGAGAACGTTATGTTAGTAATGTTAGTAATGATGGATATTAAGTCCTTATTTGCTGTCATTCCTAACAATCAAGGAATCGAGTTAGTAAGAGAATACATCTGTGAGCATGGTACATTTGATGCTAGTAAGGTAGAATTGCTATGTTCATTAATAGATTGTATTTTGGAAAACATTTTTAGTTTTAATGAGGTGTATTATCATCAAAGGCAAGGGGTAGCAATGGGTACGCCCATTGCTAATACATATGCTAACCTCATACTAGCTAGATGGAAGGAGCATTATATTTATAATGAAATTACAGCTGACTTTAGGCATAAAAATATTGCCTTCTATAAGCGATTTGTGGATGATGCTTTTTTTTTTTTGTGGAAAGGATCATTAAGTGAGCTACATAATTTTGTAGCATATTTACATTCAACAACTGATTTTTTGAGGTTTGATCTGAACACTTCAATGGATACAATCAATTTTTTTAGATGTAAATATCTCTAAAGAAACTGATTTAATAAATATGCCTACATTTAAGAAGCCGATACAAGCAGCGATGTATGTTCACTATCAAAGTATGTATCCACATCATGTGTTTGAGAGTGTTATTAAGAGTCAATTTATGCGAGCCAGTAGGCGGAGTACAAAAGAGGACATATTTGTTAATCAAATGGAAATTATGGCATCTGAGTTTCAACATAAATGTTATGATGCTAAGTTAGTTGATAGGTCCAAAAATACAATAAGAGCTTTGAGAAATGACATAGCTAAACCGTACTTTACTAACACACAAACTAGGGAGAATACTGAAACCACTACCATTGGTAGAAGCTATAAAAAGGAAAGGAGAAATAATATTAATTATATTACAATATATGATAGACATACGGACTTGATAAAAGATAGTTACAAGAAACTGGGTAATACTGACTTCTGATCAATAAATTAGTAAAATCATAGGAGAGAAGCCAAGTTTCACATATAAAAAGGGAAAAGAACTTAAAACAACAGCTATGTTTTAAAGAAATGAAGAGAAGAAGAGAACCTGTAAAATATTGTGGGAAAACTGGGACAGTTCCATGCTACAACTGTGTACACTGTGTTGATATCTGTACAGAATTGTCCTTTAGGCACCAAATTAGTGGAGAGGATTTTTGGTTCAAGGCAAAGGGAACTTGTGTTTCTGAAAATGGGATTTACCTTGCACATTGTATAGTATGTACAAGTTTCTATATTGGTAAAACCAATAAGAAAGTTATTAAGTGCACATACATCAGATATAAAAAGGAGAGTAGTGACCAATGCTCTAACAAAACATAGAGTAAGGGTATAGAACATACGTTCAAATTCAGAATACTGCAAGTGGTACCTCTAAATAAAAATGGTGGCGATATGATAAATAATTCAGAAGTATTTGAATATAGATGGATCAACTATTTTAGAACAGATCACCCCCCCAAGTTTGAATAGCAATGTGAGTAATAAACCTGTTTTGAAAGACAGGCATAATAATGTCCGAATTATATATGTACTTATTATACAGTTATATAAGTTTTATATGGAAAGTATATTTTGTATGAAAGGATATGTATTTTAACTGAATATATGTTTTATATGTGGGCACTTAAAAACATTTTTACAAAGCTTAGAACAAGTGATGATTGATGAAATTTGATTGGCTGCTATTAGTTATTTAAATTTAGATTGTGTTTTTCAGATGCCGATGAAGAGCTTTACTCGAAAGCTTTGTTGTTCATTAAAGGCAATTGTGGTGGATTTTCAGCTGTTTTTTTTTTTTTTTGTCTTTTACATTGTTTACTTTGCTTTGAAGTCCATTAACTTCAGGAGAATTTTTTGTGCTTTTTGAGATTTGATTTTCACACACAACACAACACACACACACACACACACACACACACACACACACACACACACACACACACACACACACACACACACACACACCTGGGAAAGGCTGGCATGGATTTACTAGCTGTGCTCCCTTGGCCCAGACTACAAGGTAGATTCACTGCCATAAGTCAACTACTTTAAGACACTTACAATGCTATCCAACTATACTGAGTAAATTTAAAACGAATACAAATGTTAGTGTTTAATCAATGCTGCAAGGCTTTCAGGAGCTTTCGGGAGCCACACTGTCACAAATAAATATAAGTACTCTCAAAAGTTAAAATATTCTCTAAAGGACAAGCCACAATGAAAATTTTAAATATATTTAACAACAGATAATAAAAGAGAGCATGAAAATACTAAATATCTGTTTACAATAAATATCAGTGTTTCAATCACAGGAAATATTAAAAATAACAGATGGAAAGATTCACACAGATACAGAAAAACAATACTTAACTAATCTCACTCTATTTTCCTGACTGATCTAAACAATTACTATTACCTGGTTACTTACTAAAGTAAGGCAAGATGAAGTGAGTAAGCTATCCTTCTTTGTCGGGTTTCAAAAACAGACTGTCCTGAAACTTCTGTCTCATTTAGTATTAAAACATAATTTTAGTGATGGATTACAGAATGAAATCAAACACATCTGGTCATCTGACTCTGGTACCCACACTACCCCCTTTTACTAGAAACTGAACCTGAGTTTAGCACATATGTGTTACCATACACACATAGAGCTTTGCTGAGATGTGTTATAGCATCTGGAAGCTATAAAAACATTTAAAAAATGTTCACCCTTCCAGAGTAGCAATTGGTTCACCACTAAGGACAATACAGTAGGATTACTAGTCCTAGTTTTCACAGACATTGTGTCTGACTGCAATCAGAACTGTAAGATACAATCTTTATGGCCTAAACCAGGTAATTTAATTTCAGACTATTTTTCAGAGTTAGCTAGACTGAGATTAACCTCTTCTTTTCCAGTATCCTCTGTTACCATATATTCATTTCAACAGTTACAATACAGTCTGACATACAGTTGTATTTCTTTTCTATCCAGCAGCATCCACTGTTGGTGCATTTTTAACGCAAGCAGTTTTAGAAATAAATTTTCAGCATAAGCACCTCTACAAATCAGTTTAACATACAAATTTTGTACCAAACGTACATGCACAGAGATTCCTAGATTTTGTAAACACAAACTTCCTGGACCAGATAGTCAATACACCAGCCAGGGGTGCAACCACACTGGATGTGGTCTTCATTAATATGGGAGACTGCTGCACACCCCCTACTGTATTGCCTTCCCTGGTAAGGTCAGACCACAAAATGGTTTTCTTTGAAGCAAAAATAAAACCTGGACCCCTAGCTCAACCTGGAATCTTCAGGAACTATTCTAAGGCTAACCTCCTGCTGTTAAGTGAGAATCTGGCAACATTTCAAGCCCCCATAAACCCTGAGAACACCACTGCCTATGCAGAACTGTTCACAGAAACACCATACAAACATGTTAATAGCTGCATAGAGGCAGCTGTACTCACCAGGAAGAAGTACAGTACTATCTCAAAAACAAAGCTGATTGGTGGAGTCAGTAAATCAATAGGCTGTATAACAGGTGGAAGAAAATTGTGGCAAAAATTAGGAGGTGCAGTGCCCAGCAGGATAAAATCACTCTCTAAACAAACAACTTGGAGAAGAAATAAAGTCTACCAAAGCCAAATTTGAGCTACGTTTGGCCTCCCAGGCCAAGGGCAACCACAAAGCATTCTTTAGCTATGTCTGCAACCTCACAGGCAATACACAATTGTGTGCAGAGCTCATTGTAAATGGAGCCACCTATAATGAGACAAAAGATATAGCAATCCTCCTGGCTGAGAAATTCAGCTCCAACTTTACCCCTCTGTCCCCATCAACCTTCACTCAGAAAATATCAAATGCAACTCCCCCTACTATCACTAGGGAACAAGTCCTTAATGCTCTTTCTCTAAGAGCACAAACACTGCCTCAATGGGCCCAGGCAATATCCCAGCATGCCATCTAAATAGCATGAAACATGACCTATCAGGGTCTCTGGAATTACTAATCTGATATAGCCTCCAAACATGCTTCATGCCTCATGAATGTAGAAAGACAACAATCATCCCTCTGCACAAAAGTGGGCCATTGACAGACCCTGGAAACTACAGGCCCACAAGTCTCAGTAGTCTTGTATGTAAAGCCATGGAAAGAATTATCATGGAGATGATCAACAGAGATATAGTAAACCTCCAGACACTAGACCCAACCCAGTTTGTTTTTTTTTTTCAAGGGCAGATCATGCCTACTCAATCTGGTGGACTTTTGAGAAGGTCACCAAAACAATGGATGATGGCAAAATCATTCACACTGCCTACTTTGACCTGGCCAAGGTATTTGACACAATACCCTACTCAGACATTGTTGACAAACTCAAGAGGCTAGGTACAAACCTGTATGTCACCCAGTGAATAGCCAACTGACTCACATACAGGACCCAGGATGTTAGAATTGGGGAGTCCACCTCCACAAAGAGCCTAATCACAAGTGAAGTCACTCAGGGTTCAGTCCTTGGACTGCTCCTTTTTGGCATTCACTTCTCAGAAGTCAAGGCCAATGTCAATGGTCTCTAGCTGACTAACTTTGCAGATGAATGCAAATTAGGAGCTGTCAGTGAATCTCACACTGACACAAATTTTCTCCAGGAGGGGCTGAGACAGACAAATAACTGGTGTCAGAGCCACAGACAAACTAAATGCAAAGAAATGCATAATAGTATCCTTTGGGAAGTCATCCATCCCTGGTAGCTATCATATTGACAACACACCCTTTAGAGTTGACCTAGTAGTCAGGGACACACACAGATAGTAATCTAGCCTCTGACCATCACGTATCTACAGTGGTGAGGAAATCATTCTATATTGCGCAACTTATAAACAAAGGTAATGGCATCTAAGTCCAAGGAAGCCACTGTTCCACTGTATTCGGCATTCATCAGACCCCCTTTGGCATGTGCCTAATCAGGCATATCCAACTGGAACATCCACAGAGGTTCCTCACTAAAAGAATGCAGGGCATAAGTAAAATGTCCTGTGTAGACTACCTCAAGGCCCTATCCCTGTATTCCGTCTCCTACAGGCTTTTGAGGGGAGATCTATACCTGGCATGCAGGGCATTGTCAGACCACACTCTGATGGACCTCCTGCATATCCACAAAACAAACAGCATCAGAATTACCCATGCTAAACCTTACCTGTGATATACATAGGACCTGCTGGAGAGATAGGTATGTATCCCAGAGACTACCCCAACTATGGAACAGGCTCCCCATCCAAGTGAAGCAGATTTCCACCCTAACCCAATTCAAGTGCAACTTGGACAACTGGATGGGAAACCAGAAATTCATCCCATGGTTTGGCACCTATGTCTCTAATGGACACAGGTAACCTGTAAATGGTTCATCTCCCAGGCCCATGCTTACACTCATCAAGGATATCAGAACTTGTCAGAGATTTGGGATACATGGCTAGGCTTAAAAGGCCCCTGTAGTTGTTAGCCTAGTAAACACCTATGAACAAATGACATACAATTCTTTACAGAATTCCAGCTAGCTATGCAGGCATATATTACACATGCACTACCCAACTCTCTCTGGCATAGCTGGCACTACCTCACATCATCACAATGATGTGAGGTATTGTCAGCTATGTCAGGAGAAATAGGGCAGTGGATGTGTAACATATGCCAGCAGAGGTAGCTGGAGTTATACAAATCATTTGTATATCAAACTGATTTGTACAGGTGCTTGTGTTAAAAATGCATTTGTAAAGCTGCTTGTGTTAAAAATGTACCAACAGTGAGTGCTGCTGGACAGAAAATAAATATACCTGTATGTCAAACTGTTTAAGTGTTGAAATGAATATATTGTAACAGAGGCTATTGGAAGAGAAGAGGTTAATCTCAGTCCAGCTAACTTTGAAAAGTACTCTGAAATTAAATCACTTGGTTTAGGCCATAAAGATTGCATCTTACAGTTATGTTTGCAGCCAGAGACAAAATGCCTCTGAAAATCAGAACTAGGAACTCTACTGCGTTGTCCTTATGGGTGAAACAATTGCTACCCTGGAAAGGTGGAACTTTTTGAAATGGTTTTATAGCTTCCAGATGCTATTACACATCTTAGCAAAGCTATATGTGTGTATTATGACACATATATGCTAGATTCTGGTTCAGTTGCTAGTAAAGGGGGCAGTGTGGGAACCAGAAGTCAGATGATCAGATGTGTGTGATGTCATTCTGTAAGCCAGCACTGAAATGATGTTTTAATACTAGATGAGACAGAAGTCTCAGGGCAGTCTGTTTTTGAAACCTGACAAGAACCACTCACTAATGTCAACTTGCCTTGCTTTAGTAAGTAACCAGGGAAAAGTAATTCTTTAGATCAGTCAGGAAAATATAGTGAGATTAGTTAAGTATTGGTTTTCTGTATCTGTGTGAATCTTTCTATCAGTGTTAGCTTTAATATTTTCTGTGATTGAAACGTTGGCATTTATTGTAAATAGATATTTAGTATTTCATGCCTTTTATTATTCATTGTTAAATATGTTTAAACGTTACACTGTGGCTGGTCTTTTTAAAGAATATTTTAACCTTTGAGAGTACATATATTTGGTGACATTGTGGCCACTCCTGAAAGCCTTGTTGCACTGGTCAAACACTCCCATTTGTATTAGTATTAATTTTACTCAATATAATTGGGTACCATTGTAAGAGACTTAATATAGCTGGTTGGTAGCAGTGAACCTACCATACAGTCTGGGCAGAGGGGTATAGCCTGTAAATCTGTGCCAGCCTTTCCCGTGTGTGTGTGTGTGTGTGTGTGTGTGTGTGTGTGTGTGTGTGAAACTCAAATCTCAAAGACTGTGTGTCAGCTACCTGGAGCAGGGACACAGAGCACTGGTTTCACAGAGAGGGTGGTAGAGGACTTGGTTTGGAATAGTCGGCTGAGGACTCTACTCTACAGTTGTGGTCAGTGTGGAGTCTTATTTGGGGTCTGGAGTGAGAAAGAGGGAAACCCAACCCCAGGACAGGAGTGTGGCCCCTGTGTACTCTTAATGGAAATTGTGCTTGGTGCAGTGAGCTGCATCTGGCAATACTGTGTATATCTATTTTTGCTCCAAGTGAACATCCCTCACTGGTATCAGTGGTGAGGATAGAGTCTCCTTGGTTACTGACCCAGAGAAGGGACGTCACAGTAGGGATCATTTCATGTACAAACAAGAATATTTTTGTCTAGATTTACAACTTGTATCGCCTTTTGGATAATTTTCTCTATAATAAACAGATCAACATAAAAGGAATATAAATACTTGGATAATCTGTCCTGATATACATTGTGTACAGCTGCTGTTTGGAATTATTTTCTGTACTATAAACCAATCCATACGAGTCATGCAAACATTAAAATAGACAAGAATGCAATCAAACCTCACAACAGAAATATAAAGTATGGACTGAAAAATTTACTTTAATTATGATTATGATCAAATTGGACCATTTTTCCCCAGTCAACAAATTAAACAAACAAACTCAGACAAGGACTAGGAACAGAAGGAAATACACTATTATAGTACAGATAATCAGGATGTTTTGTGACTTTTTTTTAGCAAACACAAAAAATTTTGCTGAATTATAAAATATTTGCTACTTGCTACATCAAAGTAAAAAAACTACACAGTAAACTTAAGGACATCTTTAACTACCCCTTAAAGGCAGTAATGGAGAGCAGTAGACATCGTGCAACATCATCACTCATTATTCTGTGTCTGCAGTCCACAATTCTCCACTAATGGCTATAGTTGTTCGATTGCATCAGCTGACAAGTGGTCAGTGCTCCTTATGCCCATCTTGTATAACGATTCCCAAGACTTTCAGCTTGTCATTACATCTGTGCTCACAGCTAAGCTGTCACAATAACTAGCACAGTCATCAGTGCAATTCTCTCTCTTCCTCAAATGGCTGTATGTTCAGTTCTCACATCCAGCTCTTCAGTTCACAGGCTGGCATCGTTGCAACATCAAGCTGCTATGGACAAAATATTGCTGCATATGTGGCCACCACAGTGCATTACATTATTCCTAAGGATTCCTTTTTTGGGTTCAGTTTGTTAAAGAAAATGGTTATGTCATTGTTGCAGGCAAACAAAAATTCCAAACACCAGGATCCTTCCTCCTCTGCCTAATTTAGGTAGAATTTATATCCTTTAATGAGTGGCTGACAGGTAACAAACTTGTAACTATTCCTTCAAAGAATAAGCAAGTCTCATCCAGGGCCAAGAACTGAACAAAGAGAGGATTGGACTGCTACGGAAAAATTCTCAGGCTGCAGTCATCCTTTGAGTTAAATAAAAGGTAGATGTATCCTACCTGTTGTTTTGATCTGGAACTTGGATAATTAGCATGATACTTATGCGTGGTGTAAGACTCATAAGGAGACAAGCTTAGTTTAGCAAATGTTTCTGCTGTGTGCCTGACTCTGTGGCACAGAGGGATTGACCCTGTGAACCAGGTGACCAGGGTTTGATTTCCATTCAGGCAGGGAGAAGAAGAGTGAAGGGACATAACCCACTTATCTCTCTTGGAGGGTCTGTATAGCTGCGGGGCCACACTGGGTGATGCAGTTTCCCTGTTGAATACTGTGAAAACCACCATTCATGCCATATGGGAGGGGGCAGGGCTGTTTGGATGGAGTGCCCTTGCAGATGTAAAAAGACAGACTCCACAGAGAGCCCATTACATGCCCTTCCCATTACTCTGCTGAGTATAAGTGTTAGGGCTAAGAGAAATACTTGAATAATCCTTGAACCACCCTTGATGTCTATACAAATGATGGCCCCTTCCAGCTCTTATCTAGGTGATTGGAGCAAATAGGCAGATGGACCAAGGAAGGGATGATAATGATTGGTGGGCAGCAAGGGCAATGGTAAAACAAGTGTTTCTTTTATGTATACTTGACACTTAAAAAACAATAAGAGTGAAAGCTTTCCTATTTTTTTTTTGCTTCAGCTTAGCCCACGAGGGCAGAGTGAATGCAATATATGTGTGCAAGGTAAATGCAATATTTGTGGAGAATTTTAGAGCAACCAAACAAGCATGTTTTGCTAGGTGAACAGAAAATGAACATGCAGAGAAAATGCACGCAGAAATATGGAAAACATGCAAATCCACTCAGACAGTGTCTGGAGTTCAGCATTGAAACACACACCCTGGAGCTGTTAGGCAGAAACTTTAGGCAGGAGGCCACTGTGCTGCCAAACATGCTGTACAGTGGCACATGACACACTGCTGACTGCAGGAATCTGTCACACCTGCTGACGCACTACCCAGCTTTTTCTTAATTTTCCAAGACTCAATACCACTTCAGGAGAGAAGAGTTTCAGCATTTTTGCATACTGCGATGTCACCCTTCTGAACTGCATGACAGTTCTGGTGGGGACGACTGTAAAAGGCAGTCTAATTTGTCCCACTATGTCAAAAGGTATAGGTTGAGCAAGAAAGAGGGTAACATGCCTTGTTCCATATACATAGCAGACTGCTGCCATGATCGATGTCTCTCCATCCATTGGTTTACCCATCTGTCCATCCCTTCTTCCTTTCCCTCTTTGCACTTCTGCACCATTCACTTCATTTCTTACAGAGTACATCCTCCTTTATTACCCTTGCCTTCTATTGGTTTCCAGCAGCAGTTTGTCTTCTATCCTCCATCTTGGTGTAACTCATATTTATTACATAATTATTTCTCTTCCTGTAATGTCTCATTTCTTGTGTGCACAATCTGTAATCTGTCCAGAATTTTGCAAACTGTCTGTTCATAATGTGTTTTCTTGGAAAAAAATAAGACTGAATTCACTAAATAATGAGTTTCAGACGTCATATCTTTGAGAAAATGCATGTTTATTTATTTATTTACATTTGTTGACCGGGAGTGTCCGACTGGACGTTGGTCCATTTTCAGGGGAGGCCCGGGGAGAAAAGCTCCACAGTTAAAATAAACAGACAGTAGTTACATTGGATTACATAGCGATTAACAATTTAACATAGCAATTACTTACAACATATTTACAGATGAAGAACATAGTACCTCACTAGACAACTAGAATCTTTATCTGTGAAGTACATAGCAGACATTAACAAATGTTACAATAAGAAGTTCCTGCTGTATAATAAGTACTAGTATGTTAATTTATAAGAGCAATATTTAAAATCTGTCCCTGATTTTAGGCCTTTGTCCTCCCATTATTTTTGGCATTTTCCAGAATTCTTCCACAGAGAGGATGAGAGGAATGACTGTGTGGTTTCACAGGTTCTACAGTTAAAACTTCACTTAACTGGAGAAGTATTTATACACTATGAGGCCAGTTCAAAAAGGTTACCATGAGATGTAAACCTGGTGTACACCATGCAGTAACCAGTCACAACTCAACGCTGTACTATACCACTTTGTGGTGCAGTACCACAGTTGACAGTCTCTGTAGCCTACTGGAAATGGTAATGAGGCATTCTGGTGGACAGGCCTATGCTAATTAGTCTGTGTTCTTCCCCTGGAAATACCTGTGATAAGGCATTTAATTGTCCTGCTGCATTACTCACTACTGCCAACAGTGTTGATGAGCACAACCCATTTACCCATTGTTTATAATGGGTGAGCTCACATTATATGCAAGAGCTGGGAAGTTTACTGGGCAGCCAAGGTGTGTGTGTGTGTGTGTGTGTGTGTGTGTGTGTGTGTGTGTGTGTGTGTGTGTGTGTGTGTGTGTGTGTGTGTGTGTGTGTGTGTGTGTCTGTGTGTGTGGGGTTGTGTGGGGTTGAATAAGTACAGGAAAGTACTGATTTGCACTCCTAGTAGTTAAAAGCAATTCAGAGACATACAAATCAGCCCATAATAAGATCTTTCCTCATTGTGACTAACCTGTTACTGAATCGCATTTTCACACATTGAGGAAGCAATCTATTTTAGCCACAGTTCTTACTGCTAGTAGTGGTATTCCTTTGGAATCCCCAGGAATATGCTTGCAGTGGTAAATCTAAATGTCTTACACTTGATATGGATGAAATGTTTATATACATTTATACAATGATGTGCCTTTGTCTTGGTATGCTTGGGGTAGTTTGTCTGTATACATTTTACTGGTACTGCTCCCTGATGTTGACAATAGATTGTCATTTGATTTATTGCTACAAAATACTTCCAAATTTGTCTTTGCACCCTCAGGTCTATACTGAAAAAATAAATAAAGCAAGTAAATAAATGTTATCTAAAAGCTCTTTCTCCCCATTTACAGTCACTCTCTTTATCCAAGTAGACAACGGGCAATACTTATACAATGGCGCTTGCTGAAAATCAACATTTCATTCATTCATTTCCCAGGGAAAGAATTTGCTTAAGGGTATTAAAATGGCTGTTTTTCAGGCTTTAGCAATGTCACCAGTGGAGAGGATTAGATTAAAGAGATTAAGTAGGTATTCAGAGAGGTCATATTTGATGTTGATAATCAGACAGTCTGGTATGTTATCAGAGCCCATGGATAAAGTGCTCTTAGCTTTTCATAGGGCTGGGAGGACTTGTTCCACAGTAATTAGAAGGGGTATCTGCTATAACTGTGGGTGGAGTACAATTTGCATTAAATTTGTCAGCTGGGATATTTGCTGTTTCCCAAAAATCAATGATTAAAGCAGAATTTATTTAGGTCATCGAGCAACTAAAGAAATCCTTGAATACTGAGGTAATTACAGGTGAAGTACCACTGATTTTAAAGTTAAAATATCACTGATTTTTGGTTTGAACTAACAGGGGAGGAGAATACATATGGAGGTGTGTGCAAGAAACGGCCATATTTGTGAGGACAAGATTTAAAAAAAAACTCTTACTGTATCACAGAAATGTATTAAAACTGAAGTAATGGTAGCTCCTTGGGAGGTCAGTATTAAAAGATAGGCAATTTTATTTTTTTTTTTCACCTGCTTGCCTCCAATCTCCAATGAATATGAAGCCCCCTTTCCCCTCACATTCTTTGAGAATAAAAGCTTTCAACATTTTGTAGGTCGAGACAGCTAGGGAGTGAAATACCTGGTTCAATTCTGCTGCTACAAGAAACTCAGCAATGGTGGGGTGAAAGGGGCAGCCACCCCAGGCACAAGGTGTTGGGGGAAAATTAGGAAGTTTAACTCCTGCATTCTTTGTATTGACATTTTGTGTGGCATTTGGCTTAGAGGATTAAGGAGCTGTTAATGAGCCATTTTCTGTTGTACAGTGGTGCAAGGTTTGACTCACTCAGCTTTCATTGCCATTATGTGTTACTCTGAGCAAATCACTTAACTAGACACTGCTCCCAGGCTGAGTGAAAATAGTCTATGGATCACTGCTCTACCCTGGAAAAACAAATACAAATAAATAAAAAAAATAAATTTTCACTTCAGAATTCTAGAGGCATTTTTATCTCTGAGACTTCTCGTTCTAAAGTAAAACAATTTGTTTTGGACTTGACTGTGAATGTTGGGAAACTAAGTTAAATCACAATCAGTGGTTTGTTCTTCTAGCATAATATTCCAGTTACAAGTGTTTAATTCTAGCAGTGGGAATGTTCCCCTTTTATTTATTATGTATTTATCTGGAAAGTTTTACTAGGACAGAGCCTATTTTCAGCACAGGCCCAGGGAGAAATGCTCCAGATACATGTCTTTGGAATGTGGGATATAACCGGAGTACTCAGAGGAAACCTAAGCGAACACAGGAGGACATGCAGACTCTGCAAAGAGGGCACTCCAGTCAAAAATGAAACCAGAGAACCTCTTCCTATGAGATGACAATATTAACCACTGCACCACCCATACTTTCTAGAATGGGAATGCCTGTTAATAGGACAGATGAGGTTCTGGTTGTTATGAAAGACCAGGGAGTGATTACTTGATTAGGCAGAAAAACATGTAATATATATTTGTTGAACATTTTTTTGAAGATTAAATGCAATGCTATGCATAGGTTGTCATTGGGGTTTAGTCTAGTAGGTGGTATGAATGGCAAGCAAGGTCATCTCTACGGATTGCTTGTCACTGACTGACCACTGACCACTTTAGATTAAGGTCACCTGTAAAGTGAATCTCTGTTTGGGGAAACAGCCATGTACGTTTTAAGACATCCTGTTGTAATTTGATAAGAAGACTGATTGATTGATTGATTTAATTTGTTTGCTTGTTTATTTGTGTATTTGTTTATTTACTGATTTGTCCGTTTGTTTACCATGGTAGTGGGCTTATCCACAAAAAGCCAACAAAAGTCATTCACCTTTCTCAGTTATACAAATAAAACTCCATGAGAAACAATCACATTCATGGAAAATAAAAATAGAGGAACACCAGTTTATACAAAACTAATTTAATAAAGATAAGTGCTTTCATCTCTAACACAAATCAGCATGAGACTTCTTCAGACTTTTTTCCACGATTGCAAATGCACAAGAAATCCATTCCAGCTGTAACCAGTCATTTTTGCATGCAAAAAAACAGAGAAAAGTAGTGATACATTCATATAAACAAGTAGAACAACATTAAGTAATTTACACATGGAGTAACTGATTACAAATGAGTGAACAGTTGAAAAGGTGAACAAATGCTGGTGAGGGAATTTATGCTGCTGTTATGTTTAACTTGCAGATACCACTTAGTACTATCTGAGACAGTAGCCACTTTGAGGAATCAAATTATCTATTGCAAAGTTATTTTTAATTATTAAGGTAAGCTAGAAGTCCTTTTTAACTAGTACCATGATATCATTTTTGGTATTTTTCCATGGTCTGGTTTCTTGGTTTAAGCTATATTGATGCATTATATAGGCTAATGGACAGACAAAGTCTTCTGACGATGTTTATAGGATGTATTTTCAACCACATTAACATACTACATTGTTTTATGTTAATCAACACACATCAGACTCTGAAGTCATATGCTTGTAATGAAAGCACTTACTCTGGAGAATAAAATCCCTTTTGAGTCCTTTGCAATTGTGGTACAGAGCATTTTTTTTTATTTCATCTTCTTGAAGTTCTCACTGAAGTCGAAGAAACTAGTGGAACACTTTGGCTGTGAGGTCAAGTCAGAGTCGGGCTGTGTGACTGAGGGTTCACAGCAAACAGGAATTGGGTAATCAGCATAAATTAGCATTTGGGGACTGATTATTTAAGATAACATGGATCACTCATTACACATACCTCCTGAACTGGTGAGCAAGGAAGCCACTGTTTAATCTTATTGAAAAATCATCAGTTCTTCCACACTCCTAGCTGTTGAAAGAGAGAAGAAAAGTCCTGTGATTTCAGCTGAAGGATACAGAAAAACATAAAAAAACTGAAATAGTATATGTTTACTAACATATCAACTAACAAAAGAAAATCTTGGTATTAATAAATTGTATAGTTTATATATCAGCACGTTCTTCTTTCAGCTAAAACCTTTCTGACCAAATTATTCTAGCAAAAAACTTCGAAGGTAAAATAAATATGGATCACTAGGCATTTATTCAAAATACCTATCAGCTAAATGGTCTTCTTTCGGCTTTTCCCGGTTAAGGGTCGTCACAGCGGAACTCCCGTCCGCTAATGACTGGCAGTGGATTTTTTATGATGCCGAATTGCCAGCCCAACGCCCAACCTTCAAAGAAGGCATGCCCATTCACACACACCTACCTGCATGTCTTTAACGTCACTCTACCACGGGGAGGACATGCAGACCCAACACAGAAGGTGCTCCAGCCGAGAATCGAATGGGAGAACCTCTTGCTGTGAGGTAACAACGCTAACCGCTGCACCACCGCAGCCTCACCTATCAGCTAAACAGTCCTACCAATTTACCAAAAAAAAGGTGATGAAGAGGATGACATGATAATTGAACCATAACATTAGTAAGGTACATCAAAGAACGAACAAGTTAAGAGAATAAATTACCAAAAGAAGATTCTAAAGATTTGTTTTTATGCTTTCTTTTGACAGAGATTCGCTGATCAAGAGATCAGCAAAAGGAAACTTCCCTTACTTAGCCAGTATTAAATGCTGTAATAGGCAGAGATCTCACCATTTTGCCCCTGTGACAACAACAAACCACCAAATTGCTATCTCCTGTGACAGTAAAATACCTCATCTAATATAAATGTGCTTATAAATCTTCCAACCAAAGACAGTATTACAGCTGGAGCTGAAAGGAAATACTAAAATGTACCGTCTGAGAAGACTGGTGCCACTGTTCTGTGGTATGTCTATCAGATCTAATGTTAAAAAACTAATAAAGAGAACATCTATAAAAAAGCAAGATGCCTACAAGAGTAACTCTGGATAAATGTCACATTATGGGCATACTTTAGGAATGCACCTTACAGATAAGGTACAGAAATGTAGCACACCCTGGCAGCACAAATATTCAAGGTGGCTCATTCATAACATTTTAAAATCATATAGTCCTGGATTAGAGTCCCTCTGTTTTCTCATGCAAGGCATGCAGCTCTGAGACAATTATTTAAACAAAACCAGTGCTTCAGCTTCATCCCCAAGACTCACTTCTGCCTTTTGGGTCCTACATAATTACGAAATCAAAACAAATAAAACCAGTAAAATAGTAGGATCCAGCACAGAAAAGAGTACAACGGTGCCCTAATTGTGTGTATCCTCACAGCTTATTTGCAACAGACTTCTAGTCCAAAGATTGCCATCTTTTATTTATTCATTCATTTCCTAATCAGGTAAACCCACTAGGCCCAAGTCACCTTTCAGGGTGAGCAACCCAGAAGGACTATCTGGTTAAATGACTTTCTCAGTCACATAGCAGGCAAATGGAGACTGAGGGAATCAAACCCTGGACTACAGGGCAAAGCTCATAAACAGGCAGCTCATAGCCTTAATTCTCTACATTAAACTGTCATCTTAGCCTTAATCTTTAACCATCTTTCCATCTTCTTAGCCATCTGTTCAACCAAATAAAAAGGACTTTAGTTTGCAATTGCTTCTGTTTAGACTGCAGCTCACAGACAGAAATGTAATGCCTATACACTGTAAAGCAAAGGAAATGCTGGCTCTCCTAAGTGCATCAGCATGGTGACAAGTCACAAGACAGAAGAAAACAGCCCCCTCAAGTGTAGCTCTACAAGGGCAACAATACAATATGCAGTGATGAATTAAGACATACTCTAAATCAACCCTCTCACTCCCCACCTCCGGTTCTGTGGTTCATACTGGCGTCCACCACCTCCCATTTTATACAACCACTCTTGTCTTGTCTATAACCCCTTCCTGTACTTTATCAAGCACACAATGAAGGCACAGTTACAGAAACTTAAGTGGTGTGTTTTAATTTATGCAGGCCACATCAATCATGCAATAGGCAAAGAAGGTCTTGAGTAAGCAGCAGAAAGAAACAGAATAAGCAGTCAGGGGCCAGAATATCCCACCCTCACAATCATTTAATAACTTATGGCTTGCTTGGGATAAGAATTTATACATTTGCACATGGATGGATTTCTGTTACGTAACTTTTCTTTGAAGAAAACTGTAAAACCAGCAGATCCCCCACCTTAAAAATAACTTAATAAAAATAAAATAAAAAAAAAATAAACAGACAGTACTGTTCAGAGCACTGTTTACTACTGAATAAGAAATATTAAAATGAATTCTGGTTAAAATGTTTTAAAAGCAGTCACCTTGAAAAGTGGCATGCTCTAAGCAATTTTCTAAAATTTGTCATATGCAAGGAAAACAAATTACAGTTAATATGCACATGTATGTGGTATGCAATACATACCTCTCAACTGTCCAGATTTTCACAGAATGTCCAGATTTTTGCCTCATATTTTTAGTCTATTCCTCATAAAATTTGTGGTTTTCTGGCAAATCAATGGGATGATCTGAGGATAGAAGTTACTAAATAATGGCATACGTTTCAGTTTCAGACTTCAGAAAAATGTATGTTAACATAAACCCTTTCACTCTAGTAACTTTTTAAGTTTATATGATCAATATTTAAAATCTGTCCCTATTTCTGGGCCTTTGTCCCACCATTTTATCAGGCTTTGTCCAGACTTCTTGCACTTTGAGGTTAAGCGGTAGGATGCAATACCTATGCCAATACACCCAATGTATCCTACTGTGATGTGTAATACTTCATGATCATAAATGTGAAGCTTGGAGTTATGGCACCCTGTCATGACTACAGAGTATAAACTTTAGGTATATTTCCTTAAACAGTCAATAGCCTCAGTTTTCACATAATGGAGTTGAATATTTTTTTCCTATACAATTTTGAAAACCAAAACCTAAATATAAACAGTACCCAGTAATTAAACATATATCTGGGATGACTACTTCTTTAACATGGATGCGACAATTTGTCTGTTTGCACGTTCTGTGGAAAGCTTTGGCACATCAACATAGGAGTTATAAAGCAATACTACGATTCTGTTTTTGGTAAATGAAGACTCTGGCCAACAAAACTATAAATAAATAAATAAATATACCTTTCAAAACTTGCATTAAATGAATATATAAAATGGAAATCGGCAAGCAGAAATAGCGTTTCTATATCTGCTTGTTTGGATTGGTATCACAGAAACAACAATCGTTAGGACAGCGATGGCCAACAGAGTTTAACTGTACACGTACACTGATCATGGCAGAAAAGTTGGACTTCCTTATTTCCATGTTTATGATTGGTCTTCCTGAAAAAGGGAAAGGAAAGGGGACTATTCATCAAGGACCATTACAATAAACTTGTTTTCACAGCATTCTCGCAGGAAATAATGGCGTTAACTGTAGATCTTCACAACAAGGCATTTGACTGTTTTATAATCTAAACAGCAGAGTGGTAGTCTAAGGGTTATAGTTGCCTTTAAAATACTAAATCAAGTTTAGAAATATCCCTTAATCACTGAAAGTGTACCTGAGAAGGCTGAAGGGAAACTGCTGTAATAAAGACAGACAGTACAAACGAGCAGGTATTGTGACCACCATTTATGAAAACTATTGAATCCGTTGTCATACTTTACACGTAGGCAGTATGTACAAAGTGTATACAAATAAATCAAAAGGAGTTAACCAAGCTTCTCTTTAATATTCGACCAGACTTCACAGTAATACATGTGATTATATGAGATTTCAGCAGGAACTGGAAGGTCTTCTTGGGCCAATTCCACTGTACAGCTCCATGGCCTGACAGCTAATTATGTTACCTGCTACAGAGGCAAAACTCTTTGAGACAAAACATTCCTTACTGGATCCTATCTGCAACTAGAAGACTGCAGCTGGCATTATAGCGGATATTAACAATAACCACCTTCTCGGCTCAGTAATTAAGGTTTCTGTCCAACAGCTAAATGGCCAAACAGCATGTGACCTAGTCTTGGCCTCTGGTCACTATGTGGATTCGACATGTTCTCCCAACATCTATGTTGTTTTTTCTCCAGGTGCTCTGGTTTCCAGTCATATCCATCCCATAAAAACTACATTTGTTATTGTCATTGTGACAGAATGATCTAAGAAAAACAATTCACTTATAAATTAAATTTGTTGCTTGGCATTAGGATAAAATACATAAACCGCATAATTAGTTCTCTAGAAATGTCAAGATGTTCAGTACCAGTACATTCAGCTTCATACTCTATAAGTCGATCACTGAACACAAGAATACACTAATGCCCCCTTCACTTCATTCTCCCTGCATCTCTATTAGTCTGGTCTGTCTGGACTCTGCATGCTTCTCTCCATTCTCTGTACCTTTTCTTCGTAAGACAGTTTCTGAGTGAAATGCAGGTCCTCACATTCAATCGTAGTGAAAATAAAAATACAGGTATTGCATAGACAGACCATAAATACCTCAAAACAAGAACTACTGCCACCATTATGATCTCTAAAAAGGCCAAGAAATGCACCAGCACTATGCTATTAAATAACAAAAAAAAAAAAAAAAACCCTTTCCATCAAAGAAACAGATGAAAACAAGAAAAATAAATAAATAAAACTGATCCAAGCTGCAGCTAGCATTGCCAACTTGCATCCATCCATTTCCTAATGGATAAGCCATACCTCCCCTGCATAATGAAAACGTACCACTTGTCTCAGTGTACCCACATTCCTTGTAGCCAGCCACACCCAGAAACATCAGTCTGCACATGCCATATACAGTGACTGCATGGGCAACCTCAGAGGATATGCATCCTTAGGCAAACTATCCCCATGGTAATCCCACCCCTACCATCTACTGTTCCCCTGGCACACACCCCAGTTCTCCCCTGGTTTCCTCCCATCCTCACCTGTTCATACTACTCACACTACATTTGTTTTATTTTCTCACTCTTGTCTTATTTGTCAGCTTTTCCCTAATCCTTACAGCACATCCTAACTGGACAAAGCTGTATAGTTCATAGGTGTATACCAGGCTAATCATCACTGCAGCCTTTATAAGCATAGACAAGCATCCCTGTTATATCCCATAAGTTTATGTGCCTTAGATTATTTAAGGGGTATGTTTAAGCTAGGGCAAGATTTACAGGCTGCCTCTGTCCATTAGAGACATAGGTGCTAGACCTCAGGTGTAGTTCCAGTTTCTCATCCACTAGTCCAGGTTTCCCTTGAATAAGATTAGGAAAGAGCTCTGTTTTACAAGGAAGGGAAGCCTGTTCCATCGAAGGAGAATTCTCTGAATCACATACCTCTCTATCCAAAAAGTTGTATTTATTTTGCAAGCAAAGTTTAAATCCTTGGATTGAGTAATTCTGATGCTATTGGTTTTGTGGATATGCAAAACGTCCGTCAGAGTGGAATCCAAGGGTGCCTTGTATACCAGACATAGATGGTTTCCTACAAACTGGAAGTCCCACTTGTTGCATGCGCCTAGTCAACTACATACTGAAGGGGGCTTTATACTCAATGATGGGCCTGATGAGGGAAAAATACGGTGGAACGATGACTTCCTTGGACCTAGATGTCATGCCCTTGCTTATAAGTTGAATAGCATAGAAGGATTTCCTTACTACCTTAGATATGTGTTGGTCAGAGCTAGAATACAATTTACATGCGTACTCAAATCCCTGACTACTGCTTCTACTTTTACGGGTGTGCTGTAAGGGCAGTATTAAGTTTTAAACCATGGCTTTGGCACCAGTCATTTGTCTGAGTTAGTCATTCCTGTAGGATGTTAGTGTCTTGGGGGGGATTCTAGGACTGCTCCTAGTTTGTATTCTTCTGGAGACGAGTGCATAGATCATGCTATCCCTAACAGAACCAAGATGTTATCCTCCAAAAAAAGAAAGCCAATCTGGTGGTCCTCTGCCATAAATAAACTCTACAACAGAAGAAAGAAACTTGTTGCAAAAAAGAGTAAAATCCCATGATTGGAGGAACTCCCTGGTCAACCTAAGTAAAAAGTCGAGATCCCTCATAAAATCCTCCAAAGCTAGTTACGAAAACAAAATTGCCACGGACTCTAAAGACAAGCACAGCATTCTATAGCTATGTCAAGAATCTAAATGGGAACACTCAGATCTGCTCTGAGTTACAGCACAATGGCACTAAATATACAGAACCAACTGATATTGCCAACATCCTAGCAGATAAGTTCAGTGCTAACTTTACCCCACTCCCTCCAACTTTACCCCACTATCACACCCTAGAGGGCCCATCTCTATACTGGAAGAATGCAAAGTTCCTATAATCACGGCTGCACAGGTAAAAAACATTCTCCAAAGCCAAGAACACAGCATCCATGGAACCTGACAATATCCCAGGCTGTGTTCTACACGAACTACAGAGTGAACTGGCACCCTACCCAAGTACCATGTTCAATCATAGCCTCACCTCAGGCTTTGTACCCACTGAATGGCGCACTGCGATGGTTATCCCACTTCACAAAGGGGGCGCCACTACAGACCCTGGGAACTACCGCCCCATTAGCCTGACGAGCCTGGTCTACAAGGCCATGGAACTTATCATCGTGGAACTCATAAACATAGACATTGGTAATCTAAGTAAAAAGTCGAGATCCCTCATAAAATCCTCCAAAGCTAGTTACGAAAACAAAACTCTAAAGACAACCACACAGCAGTTTAGATTTGTAAAAGGCAGATCATGTCTCCTAAACCTGACTGACTTCTTTGAAGCAGTCACCAAAGCCATAGATGAGGGTAAAATGGTTCACACAGCTTATCTAGATCTCGCCAAGGCTTTCGACACCATCCCCCACTCTGGAATTATAGATAAGCTCACTAAACTAGGTATAAATCCCTATGTCACAAGATGGGTTGCCAACTGGCTCATGGACAGAACCCACACTGTGAAAGTAGCAGATTCCAAATCCGGCATCAGACCAGTGACAAGTGGAGTACCACAGGGTTCAGTCCTGGGTCCTCTCCTGTTTGGTATCTACTTCTCTGAAGTAGAGGCCAACACAGAAGGTCTTTGGCTAACAAAGTCTGCAGATAACTGCAAACTAGGAGCCATAATCGAAACTCCTAACGATGTGGACAAACTACAAAAGGGCCTCACTGAGACAGATACCTGGTGTCAAAGCCTTGGCCTGAAGCTCAATGCCAGTGTACTGTCATCCCCTTTGGTAAAAACTCTGTACCCATGAACTACACATAAGCTGGTAGTCTACTTAATGCCAAAAATGTGATAAGTGACCTTGGGACACAGGTGGACAGTAGTCTCTACTTTGATAATCACATCACCACAGTGGTCAGGAAATCCTTCCATGTGGCTCATCTCATCATAAAAGGATTCTCATCCAGAAAAAAAAAAGAGGTCATTGTTCCCCTCTACTCATCACTCATTAGACCCATTATAGAGTACAATGCCCCTTTTGGTATGTACCTCACAAGACATCTACAACAACTGGAAAGACCACAGAAATACCTCACAAAGAGGATTACTGGCCTCAAACAGATGCCCTATGCAGACCGTCTCAAAAAACTACAGCTTTACTCCATCGCATATCGCCTACTCAGGGGCGATCTCTGTCTAACATACAAAGCTATGTCAAACCCAGAGCTGTTGGACATGCTCCACTTAAAGAAATCCCAATCCCTCCAAGCTACACGCTCTAGGGACCTAAACCTTGTCACCACAATAAACATAACATGCTGGAGGGATAGATTCCTGTCCCAGAGACTTCCCATACTCTGGAACAGACTACCTATCTATGTCAAATAGAGCTCCTCATTAGCACTCAAGAAAAATCTTGATGATTGGATGGGAAATGGGAAATTCACCCTGGGGATCACTTCTGTGGCTCTGCTCGACAGGGGCACAGGAAAATAATTTTCTTGGGTGGCAAAAGCCAGGGTACGTTTTTTGGCTAGGCTTGTATGGGCCCTAGGGCCGATAGCCTAGTACCTACCTATGAACCTATGAGACTTGGTCAGTCAGAGGCCCTTGACGTTGGCCCTGTCCTCTGAGAAACAGATGCCAAAAAAGAGGAATCCCAGCACAGAGTCCTGAGGGACTCCACTAGAGACCAACCTCTTTGTAGAGGTGGTCTCTCCTATCCTAACATCCCGAGTCCTATCTGGCAGCCAGCTGACTGCTGAGTGTGTAACAAACATTTATGCCAAAAATCCATGAACTTGTTTATAATGCCCAGGTGGGGTACTGTATCAAGCCTTAGCCAAGTCAAGGTAAGCAGTATGCCAGGTTTTGCCCTCATCCATTGTCTTGGTGACCTTCCCAAAAATGGTCCACCAGGTTGAGTAGGCATGATCTGATTTGATGAAACCAAACTGGGTTGGAGCCAGTGTTCAAAGATTTAATGTGTCCTTATTGATCATTTCCAACATAATTCTTTCCATGCCTTTGCATACAAGACTAGTCAGACTTAGGGGTCTGTAGTTTCTAGGGACTGTTGATGGCCTGCCCTTGTGCAGAGAGATGACCATTATAGCTCTCCATTTGCATGGCAGAAAGCCTGTGAGGATGCTGTAATTAAACAGTGACTGCAGTGGCCCCAACAGGTCCTGTTTTAGGCTATTTAGGAGGCATCCTGTGAGGTTATCGGGGTTCACTGAGCGGTGTTTTTTGTCTTATAGACCACATCTAGGACCTGCTCCCTAGTGATAGCTGGGTGGTTTATTTGAGGGTGTTTCCTGGGGAGCAGCTGGGAGTGGGGTAAACTGGAGCTGAATTTACCAGCCAGCAAATTTGCTGTATCTTCCAACTCCATGAAGGTGGCTCCAATTGCAGTCAGTTCTGAGCACTGTTGTGTGCTGCATTTGAGGTTTCACACATATTTAAAGAAGACCTAGCGGGTGTCCTTTGCTTGGGAGGCTAACTTTACCTCAGCTTTGGCTTCAGTAGACTTAAATTGACTGCTTAATTATGCGGGAAGTGTAGGGGCCACTAAGCCTCCAAAAGCTTCTGGGTTCTAAATGCTCCGAGGTGTATTTTATAGCATTTCCCCATACCTTTGGTCCAATGATAGCCTGAGCAAACATAAATAAATAATGACTAAAGAAAGAAAATGATAATCTGTTTCTTCCTTGAAAGAAAAAATAATGTCCAAGGCTTAATCTTCAATGCTGATGACATGGTAGCCACCCCAAAACTGAGTAGTAGTTTATCCAAAAACTAAGAATAAAATGCTTGTGAGGGCACATAAATTATATCTGGGATGACTACCTTCTTCCAAACCCTCCCCTCAAATAAAATGATAGTGATTTTCAGTGTAGACATAAGGTGTTAAATTGGGATGACAGTGCAAGGACAAAAGAACAGAGTCCTATATTTCAAGTTACTGCTGTCATACATCTACACAGTGTACCTGCTCAGCCGTAACGCAAGACAGCCACCTTCTGTGTATCACTCTAATGTCAAACTAGAAAGAAAGTGAAAGAAAGAAACAGAGTACAGCAACATACTTCGGCCTGTTGCTGTCAGCTGTTACATATGAAGATCCCCTATTCCCAGAAGATAATTGTGAAGAAAGTGAAAAAATAACACTCACAGTAATTCATTCCAACTTCTTGTTCTTACACAGCACACTGGTCCTAGACAACCTATAGTGATATTCTATATACATCTATGAGGTGTGATTTATTTTTTGGAATGCTAAAGAAAGAATGACTAGACTGTCCCTAGACTGTCCCCAGCCAAAACACAAGCAATAGTGACCTTCTGCACACACCCAAGTTTGACTGGGAGGAAAATTCAAGAAATAATTATCACAGTATCCCCAGCCCCAATACAAACTGTAAATCTCTGTAACCACCTCTTAGAAGGGTCAGTTTTAGACTGGGTGGGGGCCACAGCACAGGACCCCACTAATCCACTTACACAACCAGGAAATGATGCTCTCAGAATCTCGGAGGTTTTAGATGTTCTGTGGTGCATTTTATCCTTTATTTCCTTCACTACCCAAGAGATATATGTATTCAACTGCTAGCACTATTTACACTCACACAAAAAAAAAAAAAAAAAAAACTGGCAGTGCCCCTAATAAGCCAAAGCTATCACTAGACACACACACCACACACACACACACACACATACACACATACACACACACACACCACACACACACACACACACACACATACACACATACACACACACACACCACACACGACAGCAATGATTATTACCCTACATATGAATCCATCCATCCATCCACAATTCCAGCTTTCCATTTTTGCAGATGGGGTTAAGATGTCACATCAACAGTGACAATCATCTACAGCCAGCGCTTACACCAGCGGGTGGCTAGCCCTGCCATAGATGTTCTTCCATACCACACACATGCACACCCACAACTGTGGCCAGTTTGGAGCGTTTAATTCCCATACTGCAGGTCTCTGGACCTGGATTAAACCTACACAGACAAAGGCAGGACATGCAGACTGCACACAGAAGGCACCTCATCAGAGTCTCATACTTGAATGAAGATAGGAAAGCCAAGTGAAACAGTAAACATTTTAGGAAACATACTTCAAAAAAGTATTGGCTCTCAGAATGATTCAAAATACCTTTCAAGTATTCGCCATAACTGGATTTCCTAACAGAGACCCTGATTTCTAGACTTCCTAACAAAGACTCTGATTTCCTGACTGTCAGGAAAATTTCCTAAACAGGTGGCAACCTTAACTGGAGAATATGCACCCTAGCAGATCAAAGCAGCCCAATCCCCCCCTTCATTCTGCTGAAACTGGGAGAAAAAATAAATATAAGTTGCTTAAGCATGGATTTATTCAAGTCTAGGTTAGCTAATTAGAGTCTTTACTTAACATCTTCAAAACAAAATGCATGCCATTTGCTCCTAACTTGCATATTACCTTCTTAGATCATTAACCATTTGAAATTGTAAAATCTACAAACCTTCAGATCATAATAGACAATGAACTTAAGTCTGACTATATCAATTTAATCACAGGCTTGGCATTCTACACAACGCCAATATTTTTTTAATTTAATTATTTATTTACATTATATAGTTATATTATTTGTTTACTTTATTTAATTTTATTTATGTATTCATTTATTCATTTATTCATTCATTCTTCATTGGCTGGGTTAGTTCCACTAGGCTAGTGACCTCTTCTCGGAGGAGACCTGAAATGGTATTTATATTGTAAGGGGAGCTTTGGCCAGGGCATCAGGGACTTTCCCTACTCTTTTCAATAGATGCACTGGGATCTTTTACATCCACCTGAGCTACTACCAATTTATGCAGATGGAACCTCAATTTAATGTCTCATCTAAAGGACAAGTAAAAACAAAAGTACCACTCTGGAGCCGATGTTCTACAACCCACCACGACAGTTTATTAATAATAGGACAATCCAAATGGCATAAAAAACAATCCAATGCGTGTAGGTCAAGCGCTTTTGTAATCAAAACTTCATCAGAACAATTAAACATCAATTGTAAACAAGCTTTTATGCAAAGTTCACTCAATTAATCAATAATTAATGCTTATTTGAAAATAAAGTGACAGTGCTTAAATAATGTAAAATATTTAAGTATAGGTTCAAAACCCCCCTTTTTGGTTTGAAAAAACAAATAAATAAAAAAACACTGAAATATAAAAAAAGAGATGAAAATGCAGAATCAGAAGTTAAATTAAACTTTCAAAGTTTTAATGCCCTGAACTTTAGTTCAGGTTTAATGCTGATATGTTCATTAATACCAGGGAGTTCAGTAGCATTTAGTTTAAGTTGTCACCTAACTTCTGTCCTAAACAACTTGTTAGTCCAGTCACCACCTCTAAAATTCTTACCAACTACTTACCAACCTACCTCAGCTATCAAAAATTACCTTCAAAATCTGAAGACCACTGTACCAGCTACTGACAAACTCTCACCCAGGTACCTTAAGTTAACTTAAGTCAGCATTGGTGAGACCACCTCCAAAAAGAGACCAGTCAAAAGTGGAGTACCCCAGGGCTCCACACTGGTCCCAATCTTGTTTGGCATCTACTTGTTGGATGTCAAAGCTAATGTTCAAAGCCTCTGGCTCACCAATTTTGCAGATGACTGTAAACTGAGATATTATAGATTTCCCCAAGACACCAGCATCTTACAAGAGAGTTTAACACAGAAAAACGACTGGTGCCAAAGCAATGGCCTAAAACTCAATGCCAAAAATGCATTATAATGCCCTTTGGGAACTGTTAAATCAGTAAAACACCCCTAAGAGTCTGGGAAAATATGTAGACAACAATCTGACTATTGACCAACACACAGTTAAGATAGTAAGAAAATCATTCTATTTTGCACAATTTATAGGCAAGGGTATGGTATCCAGGTCCAAGGAAGTTACAGTACCACAATACTTGGCCTTTATCAAACCCACTGAGTACAATGCCCTCTTTGGCATGTACATAGCCAGACACTTGCAACAGCTGAAATACCCACAGAGGTTTCTTACCAGAAAAATTCAGGGCATGAATACTCTGTCATACACTGATCATCTAAAGGCTCTGTCTCTGTATTCAGTCTCCTACATGCTGCTGAGAGGGGATCTTTGCCTAGCTTACAGGGCTTCCTCAGACCCAGCCCTGATGGATCTGTTGCACGTGTGCAAAACAAACAGCACCACAAACATTAGATTCAGGGATTTAAACTTCACTTGTGACAAAAAAATGTGCTGGAAAGACAGAAATGTGTCCCAAAGGATCTCAGTGCTAGGGAAGAGGCTCCCCATCCATGTAAAAACAGATCATCTCTGCCCCCAATCCAAACTAAATCTTGACAATTGGATGTGAAATCATACCCCCCCCCCCCCCAGTCTGGCCACCATGTTCCTCATGGAAAGAGGACATCAATAAAAAATTATAATCCTAACATCCCTCCTACAAATCCCTTAGTTACCTCCCTACTAACATGCTCCCCCCCTTGGTATAGACCCCTATGATACTTGGGATGCAAATGGGTTTGGGGTTTGGGACTAGACTTGTAAGGGGCTCTAGTGGTTGTTGCTTTACGAACAAGAAGATAAAATACTGGAAAGTAGCATGTTCCTGCGATACCTTGGTGTAATAAACCCAGCATGCACTGAAAACAAAATATCTCTGTACAAATAAACTACATCTTTAACAGTTAAACAGTATGTCAAATCCAAATAAATAAAACATTCTTACAGCAAAGACAAGCAAACTATACCTCAAACCCAACCCCTAAAAAGTAAAACAAAATAGATAAAACATATTTGAGCAATTAAATACATAAATGAAAAAATGGTCTTTTCAATGGTCTTTTCACAATAAAGGACTTGTCTTCCATGTGGCAGCACTATCAATAGCACCCCATAACACCTTGCACCTATAGAGGGGTCCTGACTGGTGGTGCAAAGGTTTGCACTGCAGCTGCTAGTAAAGGACAGAAGGTAAATAATAAAACAAAATGTGTTGAATAATGCTGAAGCAATTCTTGTGCAAAGTATTTTTTTTTCTTTTCCCTTTTGGGGGTTGGGGAGTATGCTGGACCTTTCAGTTCTTTTTTACAAATGCTACATTCAGTTTTCTGGAGCAGCATCTATTGTACCTGTCTCCACTGTGTCTCATGGCCAAATGCCTGTGACCTTACCACAGGTGAAACTAAGCAGAATTCAGAAAGAGCACCCTGCACTCATGGAAACTGATGTGGCTGAAAGTATCATTTTCTGCAGTCATGGGAAATGTGATTCAGAGACATGCTAGCTGCAGTGATCTATTCACTTTAAGTGACTTGGGGTAATATTTAAAGAAAGCCCCTGCTGTCTAGTGTTAACATGGACAACTAAAGTTCTGCCTTCTTTATGAGCTGCATTCTGCAACAATGATATAGGGTTTGAAACTTTTCCCATTGTTCCAATAACTTTTTAAAAATGACTTAGGATGATATTTAAAGACTGTCCCTGGAGTCATGTGTGCCCCTCCCCCCAAATGTCTATCATGTGGTAAAACCTGGCGCTGTTCTTTTCATTTTTTTAAGGAAAGTTAGAGTAATATTTAGAATTTCCTGGTGTTTACTGTGTCCCCTTCCAGTATTTCAGATTTGCTAATTAGTCTTGGGGAGTTTATACAGGACCGGTGTTAGCATTTTTGGGGCCCCCAGCAGGTGCCATGTTTCAGGATCCTGGACACTCCCAGTCTAAGTATCACCCTGTCACTGTCACCTTTAACCAAGCATTTGGTTCATGCTGCAAAGTTTTAGGAATAATATACATAAACTAAACAGTACACAGAATGCTTTTACATTATGAGATGCCTGTATACCACACCATCTCAGCCCATCTCACAGACGGACATTCACATTGACTGGCATAATTGCAATGATGTTACATTACAACAGCCCTGTATAGAGGGCCACCCTTAGATAAAATGGAACCATAGGCAAAGGCCTCCATGCTGCCTCCCACTACCTACTATTTCACCACTCCACCCCCCACCCCAACTCACACACATCCTCCAATGGCTCCCTTGTTTTCTCCTCTATCCTTTGCTTCCCATACCATGCACTTTACTTTTCCCCCTTTTCACATTTTTTGTCTTACCTGTCAGCTTTTTCACAGAAGCCATGGCTTTCTAGATGCTCTGAAGTGCATTTTAAGTTTTTTTTTTTTTTTTTAAACAACCTTTACATCCAGTGATGGCCTTAACAATGGTTATGACTTAGAAAAGAAATAAACTACTTTTCTTGCATCATTTTAACACACCTCAGGCGAACACGACAGCACAATGATAATTGTGTAGGAAATAACCAAATTAATCTGGGATAGTCACCAGAAGCTATAGAGTTATAAATGTTCTGAGGTGCATTTTAGAATATTCCCCAAATATTTGATCCAGTAATGCCCAGAATAAATATGAGTAAGAAAATACATTTAGTCTTATTTTTTCTTTCAAGGAAGACATAAAAGTTCTATCCAAGGCTTAATGTTCAAAGCTGACAAAATAGTAGCTCACAGTGAACTAAAAAGACACATTTTTGAAAGGATACAGAAATCCTATCTGGGAATACTGCAGGTCTTCCTTTCCCTAAAAATACAGTCACTATCTTGTGCAGCCATCTCATGTTAGGATGTGATGAAAGCAAAGGCTCAAAACAGCTATAGGCATGTCTTTCAAGCTACTGCTGTCAAACACATACAAAGAATACCTCTTCACCCCTACCCCCAAATGGCAGCCGTATATCCGTCTGATCTGCCATTGTTTAGAAAGTAAAAAAATTATAGATATATATATGTATAAATATAAGAGAGAGAGATAAATGAGGATAATATATTTTAACTTGTTTCTCCTGATCAGTACACTGCCCATAGCAATATAATCCAACTGCAGTACTGAAACCAAGCACCAAAATCCTCTGCTTAAATACCAATGGATCACATCACCAGTATCGATCAATAATTAATTTTATTTACATTTTTCAGTGAAATTACTTATTGATTTATATTGGTGGTACAGTGCCAGTCAATTTGGTGTTTAATAGCAAGATTTTACTACGCTCCAGATACACAAGCTGCCTTGACTTTTTCTGCATGCCATTGAGGGCTGTGAGAGAAGTAAAAAAGGCACGAAGATCAAATTGTCACCAGTATAAAAACAAGCTATAATGACCTCTTGCACATACCTCTGAGGCTTAATTGTGAAGAACATTAAAGAAATAATGACTACACCATCCACAGACCCCTACACAGGCTACAGCAACCTTCCATACACACTTGTTCTGTGATGTATTTTATACCTTCTTTTTTGAAAGATAATTACTTAAGTGGATTTTTACTGCTCCACACAAGAGTTATGTATGTGCCCACAGATAAAAATCAGGCTTTTTCACACAGACAGTTGGGAAAGACTGGCACAAGTTTACTAGCTATGCCCCCTTCTGCCCAGTCTATAACATAGTTTGTACTGCCATAGTTTGTACTGCCACCAGCCACTCTATCAGCTATGACCCAGAGTTTAAGGTAGTTATCACTGCCACCAGACACTCCACAATCAGCTACTCTAAGGCCCTTAACAAAGGGTGTCCAATTATACTATGTAATATTAATACTAATACAAATGGTAGTAGTTGACCAAGACAGCTAGGCTATCAGGAGTGACCACACAGTGTCACCAAATAAATATAAGCACTCTAAAAGGTTCAATGCTTTCAAAAAGTACCAGCCACAGTAAAAGATTTAAATATATTTAACAATAAATAATAAAAGAGCATGAAAATACTGAATACATATTTACAGTAAACTACAGAGTTCAAATCACAGGAAATGTTGAAAATAACATTGGACAGACAGAGAAATTAAGAAGAAGAATATCCAAATTAAGATTCACTATATTTTCCTGACTGAATCAAGGAAAATTATTATTCCCTACTTACTTAATAAAACAAGGCAGATGATGTGGTGAATGGTCTTTCATGCTGTCAGATCCAAGAGAGAATGCTCAATGTGATGCCCTACCACTGGCAACAGTAATCAAGGAGCCTCAGTCTTCACCACTAGCACCAGTGGGGAATGTACATTGGGAGGATGACAAGTACACGTGCAGTAAAGTGCAATTTCCCTTAAGAGTACACCGAGACCACAGTTAGTCTAGGGCTGGTTTCTCCCTCTTTCTCTAGGCCCCCAATAAGACTCCCCCTCTGGCACAACTACAGAGTTGAGATATCTTGCCAAGCCAAGAACTCCAGCACCCTCCTAATCCTACCAGTGCTTTGTGTCCCTGCCCAAGTAGCTGACACACAAACTCTGAGATTTGATTTGTACATACACACACACACACACACACACACGGGAAAGGGTGGCACAAGTTTACTAGCTATGCTCCCTTCTGGCCAGACTATAACATAGTTTTTACTGCCACCAGCCACTAGCTACTTTAAAGCCTTTAACAAAGGGTGTCCAATCTTACTGTGTAATATTACTATTAATCCAAATGGTAGTTTGACCAAGAACAAGGCTATTAGGAGTGGCGCAGAGGGTCACCAAATAAATATGCAAGTACTCTCAAAACTTACATATGTCTCATAAATATCAACCACAATGAAAGGTTTAAATATTCCTAATTCCTAATAAATAACAGGAAAATACTCAGTAAATAAATTACAGTTACATCAGAGTTCGGTATCACAGGAAATATTTAAAACATTGCAGGACAATCTCACATAAATAAAGAAAACATGCGAGCTATATTTCACTATATTCCTGACTGTATCTAAGATAAATTACTGTACCCAAGTTAACTTACTTACAGGGGAACAAGCAGGCAGATGTGGTGAGTAATTGTTCTAGTCAGGTGAAAGAAAATAAAACATGCCCAGTCTCTCTCTCAGAGACTTATTACTTAAAGTCATATTTCAAATATTACTGCTGGAGTAGCTTGCAGCATGACAGCACTTCTTGTCATCTGACTACCCCAGGTGAAACCCCCCACTGATGCAGCTATTTAGCATATACCTGCATAAATACATAAACAAGGACTTTTCTTAGATCTAAGGCAGATCCTGGAAGTTGTAAAACAATAAACACTTTGAAGGCAATACAAAAAACTTCTAGTTCTAGACATTGTGTCTGTTACTGCACTGAAACTGAGAGATACCATCTTTTGTTTATGGCCCAGACAAAGTAACTCAATCAACTATTCTTCTGAAATTTTGCAAGATAATCTCCTGTGTTTCAGTCTCCCCTGTTAAAATATATACATTTAAAAAGTTGCAATAGTGCATTACATTTCTGCTCAGTACTTTACAAAATATCTCTTCAGCACACGTCTGTACAATATGACATACAGTTCTAATATATCTGTAATACAAGCATCTTACATGATACATGCTGGCATTCACAACTGACAGACAACCATTTACAAAATTCCAGATAGCTGGGCTGGCAGTATCTCCTTTTGTTACATCCCACCCCAAAGACTCAAGCTAGTTCTTCAAGTGACCCTCGAGAAATGTTGCTTGAGAGGGTTAAGCCTATCTGGGAATACCTTACCCCATTCCCTGTCTTGAGATTCCAGCTACCATGGCATTTCTGACTCCAGGCATTACTGACTCCAGTACAGTGCTGCACTGTCCTATTATATGCCTGCAATCCTTGGCTCTGCCATAATAATTTGGGACTTTGCTGGCTGGATCCCTGTAGCCATAGATCCCCCTCAGATTTCTTCTGCCTCTTATTGCAAATACTTAACACAAGGGCCTCCCTATCATGTTATGGTTTTATCATGACAACGTGGCACAGTTTGTGCTCCTGCCTTCTGCCTAGCAGTTCCATCATGTAGCTAACATCACATACCTTTCTTACCACTTTGTAGGGTCTCTTCCAGGCTGCTTGCAGCTTGTTGTGTCTGAATGAGACTCATTACCTTCTGTCCTACAGCATACTCTCTAGCTCGAGCATTCCTGTTATACCAGACCTTTTTCTGTTGTTGGGCTTCTGCCAGGTTCTCTTCGGCCAAGCCCATGAGTTCCCTGAGCCTTGTCCTGAGATTTAGGACATATGCCACAACAGACTCCTTGTGAGATTCACACTCACCTTCCCACTCATCTCAAATTAAATCTAGAGGTCCCCTCACCCTATGCCCATACAGCAACTCAAAGGGTGAAAAACCTGTGAATTCCTGGGGAACCTCTGTAAGCAAACAGATGGGGCAAATATTAGTCCCACTCCCTATTAAACTGGTCTGCAAATGCCCATAGCATGGACTTGACTGTAGAGTTTAACCTCTCAACAAGACCAATAGTCTGGGAATGGTAGGAGGTGGTCCTCAGGTGCTTCACCCCACAGTACTTCCACAGACAAGCCAGCAGGTTTGACATGAAATTAGCACCTCTGTCAGTCAGTAGTTCTTTCGGGAAACATACCCTGCTGAAAATCTCTAACAAAGCATTTGCCACCTTTTCTGCCTCAGTGGAGGACTAAGCCACTGCCTCAGGGTATCTTGTAGCATAATCTACTACCACTAGGATATACGTTATCCAAGTGTAACTTGGGGTACTCAGAGGCCCCACAACATCCATAGCTACCCCCTGAAATGGCTTCTCAATCACAGGTGATGGCATCAAAGGAGCTCTCATCTTGTCTCCTGCCTTGCCTACCTTTTGGCACTGCTCACTGGTCCTGCAGTACCCGGTTACATCTCTGGAAATTCCAGGCCAATAGAAGTTATGCATACATCTCTTTGTGCGCTTTATGCCCATATGACCTGCAAATGGAATATCATGGGCTATGGCTAGAAGCACCACACTGTAGGCTCTAGGCACTACCAACTGCTGTATCCTCTTACCTTCTAGCCCTCCTTCAAGGATTCACTCTCTATGCAGCAACCATGTGTCTCAGTATCCAGATTCCCCCTTCCCTTGTGAATGAGGTGCCTCACTAGCTACCTCCCTCAATCCTTGCAGTGTAGGGTCTGAGAGCTGAGCCTCTCTCAACTCTTTGTAACCCTTCCCAGCTCCCCTTCCATAGGACGTCAGACATCCTCTGACAGCGGTGCCTCACTCTCAGCCTGAATACTACTACTACTCACCTCTACCATTGCAGTCACTCCTTCCAAGGGAACATCATTACCCACAAGCAGCTGTGGCTCACCTTCAGTCTCACTGCTACAGCGTAGTTTCCTCCCTGAAGTAACCACCTCACCAGTCCTGGCTGTAAGTATGCAGTCTGTCTGGGTCTCCCCCAAGCTACCAGACCCATGTGCTTGTCTCAAAGCCCGCCTGCCTGTAACTGTATTAACGCATAGTACTGCCTCATCAAAATCATTCACTATCAGGATCTACAGGATGGTAGTTTGGTACCCATGTTGTCTCAAGACAACCCACTACTGGCATTTTGTCTTTCCCACTTACTCTCTTACCTTTTGTTCCCCACCTTGCCTCCATGGACATCTGTATGCCACATGGCCTCACTGGTTGCATTCAAAACATTTAACCCTAGGTCCTGGACATGTATCTGGACTAGTGGCTTCCCCATGCTACTGACAGATTCTGTTGGGTCAGTCTGGGCTGCCCACCATGGGTTCCTTTAGATCCATAAGTAGTACTGGGGTTCCCTTTCCTGTGCAGGGATACCCTGTTTGCTAGGTATAGATCCCCCTTCTTCCCCAACTCATCTGAAGTAGCACACTATCAGCTAACCAGATCCTCATGTCCTCAGGCAAAGTGCTAAGGGCTTGTTCCCTCACCAAAAGGTCTGCCAGCCCTTCAAAAGTGGTGACCTGACATCCACTAACCCACCTATGAAAATAAGTGCTCAGTTCAGCAACATATTCACACACACATTCATCTGCCTTGCGTCTATGCTCATGAAACTTTTTTCTATAAGTTTCAGGTGGTAGCTTAAAAAATTCTAATAGACCATTCTTAACAGCAGTATAATTAAAAAATTCATGATCAGCAAGTTTAGACAACACAGTTACAGCTTTACCATGGAGTAAGGTGGGGTCAGGAACCGCACCCAGAGCCTTTGGTCAACATCATAATGTTTATATACCCTCTCAAAACATATGAATGAAACTATCAAAATTATCCACTCTTTAAACTGCAGAAGAACTTTACTGACCTTTTGCGTTTCTGGGGTCCAGTTACTCCCTTCCCCATTACCTCCATGACTCTGGCAAACAGCCAGCATCTCCTTTTCATGCTGCCTCTGCCTTTCCTTCTCCTCAGCTTCAAGGCATAGCAGTTTCTCATTCTCCTCAGCCTGTAGATGTCTCAGGCTCTTTGCTGCTTCTGTTTCCAAATGCCTGGTCTCCAACTCAAGTCTTTTTAGCTCCAGATAGATTTTTAAGTCCTCTGTAGAAAGGTTGAGCTATTCATTCTCTGAGTGTTGTACACCTCCATTGCCAGTCTGATCGTCCTCTTGATTGCTGTTTTCTGATGCAGCTGTGACCAAAACTGTAATCATGTCTGCCTGAGTCAGATTCCATGCACCAGTCCCTTAGTCTGGCACATCTCAGTCAACTGGCTCCCTGACAGCTTGCCATACTCCTCTGCTGACATGCTTGCCTGCTCTCCCTGACTAAGCTAACAAAAGAAATAAAACAATTGTGATCTGAACTCTGAATATTCACTGCGTGGCTGATTTAGAGTACAAAAACACTTTCAGTGATCATTGTATACAAGCTACAGGAATTCACTATCCACACCACTACAAGCCAGTTAACAACCAATTTATATGTGATGTGGAAATCCCACCACTGCCAAACAATTAATATGCAACACCCGTGTACTGGCCCAGCAATCAATGAGCCTCAGTCCTCAACACTAACACCAGCAGGGGCATCCACTTTTGGAAGGATAAGAAATACACACACAGTAAAGGACAATTTCCCTTAAGAGCACACAGAGCTCACAGTCAGTCTGGGGCTGGTTTCTCCATTCCTCTCCAGATCCCCAATAAGACTCCCAACTGGCACAGCCATAGGGTATAGATCTCAGCCTAGTGGTCAAGCTAAAACCTCCAGCACCCTCTCTGTCCACCCAGTGTTTTGCATCTGTGCTCAAGTAGCTGACACACATACACACTAAGATAGGAGTTATATACAAACACACAGATGCTCTTGGGGAAAGCTGGCACAGGTTCTCCAGCTATGCCCCTTCCTGCCAGTCTATATGGTAGTACCAGCTGCCACCAACCAGTAATATCAGCTACTAATAAGACCCTTACCAAAGGGTGTCCAATTATTACTGTGCAATAGTATTATCCAAATAAGTGTGACCCAGGGCTAAAGCCATTGGAGTGGCTTGGCCAGTATCACTATATAAATGCAATGTGCTCTAGAAACAGCCACAGTTGAAAGGTTTAAAAACATTTAATAAATAATAAAAAACACAAAATGTACTACACAGTGCTAGTCAAGAGTTCAGAGATAACAGGAAAATGCTTAAAATAATACAGCAGAATAGTTCTGACATCAATACAGAAAAAACAGCTAGACTAAACTTACTATTTTCTATCTATAAGAGCAATCACAGTTCTAAATAAACTTACATATAGAGCAAAGCAGAGTACTAGTGAGTGGTCAGTTTTAAACAAAATCCAAAATGCTTGGTCTCTCTCTCTCTCTCTCTCTCTCTCTCTCTGAGACAGTCTTTTAAATTGATAATACATCACTGCTGACTTATTTTAGATTACATCATTCTTCTCTGGTTTCCCAGGCTAACAGAAACTCAGTTTAGCATAGCTTTGATCTTGCACCTGGTCAGGAAACCACAGCAAATAAAGACATATATGTAAAATCTAGCAATTAACTCTTGTCTCAAAAAGTACAGTTGTGTACACTTACCATAATGTTTGAGTGTATTCACTGTTGCAGTCATTACATTTGGGTAATCCAGATTACCCAAATGTAATGACTGCAACAGTGAAACATGAAGAACATCAATAAAAAGCATCTTCTGGTTCAGACATCACAGCTACGAGTTTGAGATAGTCATGCAAGGCTTGACTTACCAGTTTTTTTCCAGCAGAGTGCACTATTGTTACATTTTTGGCATTCAATATTTAACACCATTTTCTTTCATTTAAGAGAACAAGCCTGTAGCTTATTAATATTTACAAATGACAGAATTATCTACAAAATGCTATCTAGCTAGGCTGGCAGACTTCACATATCTTCACAGCCTTGTCCTAAGATTTAAGGCATATGCCACAACAGACTCCTTGTGGGATTCACACTTACCCTCCCACTCATCACAAATCAAATCTAGAGGTCCCTTCATCCTATGCCCATACAGTAACTCAAAGGGTGAAAAACCTTTGGATTCCTAGGGCACTTCTCTGTAAGTAAACAGATGGGGCAAATATTTACCCCCTACTCCCTCTTAAACTGGTGTGCAAATACCTGTAGCATGGTCTTGAGTATAGAGGTTAACCTCTCAACAAGACCATTAGTCTGGGGATGGTAGTGGGTGGTCAATAAGTGCTTCACTTCACAGTGCTTCCACAGACCAGCCAGCAGGTCGGACATGAAATTGGCACCTCTCTCAATCAGTATTTCTTTTGGGAAACCTACCCTGTTGAAATTCTCTAACAAAGCATCTGTCACCTTTTCTGCCTCAATGAAGGACAGGGCTACCATGTCAGGGTATCTGGTAGCATAATCTACTACCACTAGGATATGCTTTTTTCCTGTGGAACATCGGGTACACAGAGGCCCCAAAATATCCATAGCTACCCTCTGAAATGGCTTCTCAATCACAGGCAAAGGCATCAAAGGAGCTTCCACCTTGTCTCCTGCCTTGCCTACCTTTTGACACTGCTCACAGGTCCTGCAGTACACTGTTACATCTCTGGAAATCCGAGGCCAATAAATGTTCTGCATATTACGTCTCGTGGTATGCTTTATGTTCATATGACCTGCAAAGGGAATATCATGGGCTATAGCTAGAAGTGCCAGATGGTAGGCTGTGGGCACTGCCAAGTGCTGCAGTCTCTCACCCTCTAGCCCTACCTTAGGGGTCCAGTCTCTGTACAGGAACCCTTTGTTCCAGTATACAGATTCCACCTTTCCTTGAAAATCAGGTGCCTCCTTAGCTACCTGCCACAAACTATGTAATGTAGGTTCTGAGAGATGAGCCTATCTCAACTCTAGCTTTGTAACTCTTCCCAACTTCTCTGCCACAGGAAGTCTGGTATCCTCTGACAGCGGTGCCTCACTGTCAGCCTGGGTACTACCATTCACCTCTACCATTGCAGTCACTCTGTTCAAGGGAACATCAGTACCTACTGCCAAGTGTGGCTCACCTTCAGCCTCACTGTTACAGGGTAGCCTCCTCCATGAAATAATCACACAACCAGCTCTGGCTACAGGTGTGTTGTCTGTCTGGGTCCCACCCCCAGGCTACCAGATCCATAGGCTTGTCTCCAAGCCTGAATGTGTGTAACTGCATGCACACATGGTACTGCATTATCAAAATCATTCCCCATCAGGACGTCTGCAGGGATATCCTCAAACACACCTACTTGTTTGCTTCCTTTTCCACCCTCCCAGTCAAGGTGAACCCTAGCCACAGGTACTAGATATATATGTATATATATATATATATATATATATATATATATATATATGTAGACATATGTACTTTTGAATATATATATATATATATATATATATATATATATATATATATATATATACACACACACACACACACACACACACACACACACACACACACACACACACACACATATATATAGTGAAAATAATAGATGCATATACACATCTGTTTGCTAATTAGATGCATATACACTTCTGTTTGTTATAATATATGTAGGAAAAGAGTCTATATTAGATACTCGAATGTTTGAAAGTTCAACTACCATATGGTCGGCACCATATAATCAAACTTGCAAAAGTTCAAAGATATTACACAAAACATCTACCTGAATGCTCCAAGCAGGGGGCAAGTCTCCCTGCACCCCCACCCACATGGGGGACTACGCCCAACACACCACCCCACTCTTCTTTAAATATACCAACTCTGAGATTGCACTACAGTGTAGAAAAGGGAAATCTTCCCATTCCGCGCTGTACGGAGATCTCCATTACAATGCTCAAACATTCAAAAATTCGATCATATGGTGTCGACCATATGAGATTCGGAATTTTGTATGTTCGAACATTCAATATAGACCTGTAGGAAAATATAGTCAGATGCATACATTTCTGTTTGCTAGCATACATATATTAAAGGGTTAAACTGTTCTTAGCTGAGAAGCAAAGAAAAAATGGCATTCATCTGTAATGTAACATGAAACAGAACAAAGTACATCTTGAAGAAAAAATGCTAATAAGAATAACTTCTTAAAAAAGACATTTAGTTCTGTGTACAGATAAGGAATTTCCTGAAACGCAGGTGCAAGAAATGAACAACTACCTACCGGGTTAGAGATAAGGACAACTTCCTAGATTGTCATGTAATTCACCTTGAAACAGAAAACAAAGTAGCTTAACAACAAACTGTATGACATCAGAAATACAAAAGTACTGACTTTGGAAGTTCCCAGCAAACTGCATTACATCAACATCAAAAGCCTGCTTTCATAAAAACTGTAAGAAAAAAAAAAAAAAAAAGACAGTAAAATTGAATGATGTTAGATTTGATTTCTTGTTAGATCTGAGTACTGGAGATCATCATCCATATTGTTTGAAAAGTGTAAATCTGAAACAGTAAACTCTACAAACTGTACAATATTGTACTTGTCTGTTATATAAACAAGTTATTTCAATAGTACTGCACAAAGTTTAAATAGTTAATAGTCTGCAAAGTTTGTGTGTGCTAATCAGACTTTGGTTTCAGCCAGGGTTGCCAGATGTCCCTATTTGGGTGGGACTGTCCCGAGATCAGCAGCCTGATCCAGAGTCCCGCCCTGCCGGTTTAAATCCTGGCCAGCATCCGCTTTGTTTTTTTTTTTTTTTTTTGATTGGCCCGATACGGGCCAATCAAAAATCGCTAAACACGGAGCTTCTTCTGTTCTGCATTAAATAGAAGTAGCTCCATATTTAGCGATTTTTGATTGGCCTGTATGCCGGTTTATCGGGCTAATCAAAAATCGTTAAACACGGAGCTACTTCTGTTGAATGCGGAACTGCAATGTTCTGCATTAAACATGAGAAGCTCTGTGTTTAGTGTAGATCTACTGTTCTTTAATGTCGTCCCTACCATGCTGATATGAAATCTGGCAACCCTGTTTTCAGCATGCAAAAGCTGCTTAGACTTTTATTTCTACTAGGCACCAACACACAGCTGCATTCAGCAGCTTTGGTAAATACAAGATAAGATAAGACTGCCATCATTTTTTTAAATAACTTTTCAATGGCGAGTCTTGCCTGTATTTGAACACAGGGGGAGGGGTGCCTGTGTCTTGTATAAAGGTCACTTTAGTAAAAGCAAAGTGACTAACATTTATGTACATGATTGAGTCCAGAATAGGAGCACTTCAATTTCCAACAGTTTGCAGCAGTACAGTTCCTCAGATGTCTGAATCCAGAGCGAGACTACCTTACAGGAACAAATCAGTGCCATAAATTCTCCAGGTTGGTGAATTCTCAGATTTGAATCTGCAACTGCCAGCTTCATTTCACCAGATTTTCAAGTAACTACAGAAGTTTTCCAACCATCTATGGTGATCAGAATTGGCCAGCTTAAGCCAACATGGACTTTGGTAAGAACATTTTTTGTGTTACAAGACAGTATGTATGCCAGGCTAGTAAAAAGGATAGTAAACACATTATTATTTTTAATGTGTCAATTTTAGACAGACTATAGAATTTGTGTAAACAGCAGATTAGCAAATGTAAAACCTTATTAAGGCTAGTTGACAGTCAGGAATTATGTAAATGCATTACGGTTGACTGGCATCTTAAACAGAAACATGACTGGCATGACAGTAAATATTTATTGTGAAAGTCATATGAAACTGCTTTCTGTGTACAATGTCATAAAAGTACTGTTGTTAATGGTAAATAACCAGATAAGGGTCATACACTTTCATTTTACCAGATGTTAAACAGCTATGTCCTGTCACCACATGTAAAATGTTAATTTCAGAGTTACAACAGCAGTCAGGTCAGTTACTGACAGACTCTCCTATACATCTTGTTAGACAAAAGTGGAAAGCCACTGCACAGTACAAAACAGGTAAGGACAGAGTCGAGGTTCATGGTGAACTGACAAAGGAATTTAATAAACTTCTAAAGGACAGACAAAATGAGTCCAGAAAGTTTAAACAACATATGCAAACACTTTTTCAAAGTGCATAAGAGCTTTAGAGTCAGCAGAACAGAATAGTGAGAAATATCACACAGCCCGTGCAGAATCACAAGACAAAAATAATCTGGTTAGTAAAGAGTTAAAGAAAAAATTCCAAATCTTGCCCAGCAGTTAGCTACACTAATAAAATTTATGACATTCTACTCTACTTTTAGAAAATGATTAGTGTACACAGCAGAATCTAATGTAACTTTCATTCAGTTAAAGCAAGACACATCAGTTAAACAGTAAAGTAAGACGTATAACTACCATTCTTATGACATACACATAGGGACAGCCTCTCATAGCTAAGCTGTTAAATAATTTCAAAATCACCATTTCAAATAACATAACAAT